>NW_027470226.1:0-41657 GCF_051020765.1 Lasioglossum baleicum
ACCACAATTCACGGTTTGAACATTAAAGTCGAGACTCAATCTGTCGGAGATCAGTGTCAAATTGTATGTAATCATTCCTGTTAACGAAGGACTAATATCTCTAGAACATAACTCGATGTATGGAGATAATAATGACGTGTCCAAGGAAACAAATTAGTACGCATAGTAGTGATGTACACCTCAATTTGATGCACGAATTATAAGAGCGACCGTCAAATCGTTCTACAACGTTATCACCTTTTCGAGTGCAGAAGTTCTAGATCAATACCTGCACCTATCCTGTCATTCCGAAGGTCAGACAAGGTATTCCTGGTGTCTGTCCGTTGAATTCTACTGGAAGCAGACACCTTAATGCACGGTACGAATATTAAGGTAGAGCGCCAAACCTTTGTAGAGCTATATCTATTCGTTTGCTGTCACATTTTGTACAGAAAGCCTTATCTACCGCGGAACAAACCCGCCATATACACAGTACAACTTTGTGCTCAAAGAAGCACATTACTTTTCATTTTCTAGACATGCACCTAAATTTCAGGTACGAATATGAAAATCGAGGGTAAATCCATTCAACAACGATTTGCGTGTCGCATAGGTAAGTCATTATCTTGACATATTCTGTGATACCAAAAGCTGCACAAGTTATTCCCGGAGTAAATTTGTTGAACAGTTTTGGCAATAGTCGCCTTATTTCACGGTATGATTATGAAAGTAGAGACAATCCGTTCGACTACGTTTCCTGTTGGTATATAGTAAAATGATTTACCGAAAACCTTTATTTCGGCGAACGTAGCTCGCTATAAGGCGAGTGTTACTTCGTGCTCAGAGATACAAATTAGTACCCATTTTATTGCGCAGGACCTAAATTTCATGTATGAATATGATGATTCAGAGTCAAACCCATGGAGAGCTTTACCACCTGCCTTATGTGTCGGACAGAGCTATGTCAATAGCTTCACCAATCCTTTGATACCGCGAGTCAAACCAGGTATTCCGGAGGGAAGTAGCAGAACACTTTCGCAATAAACATCTTAATTCAGTGTATGAGTATTAAAGTATAGAATATGACCGTCGGCTAACATTAACAATTCGTATTACGCCGTTCCTTTTACCGAATACCTTACCTTCCGGTAACGCAACCCGTTGCAGCGATTGTGTTCCTCAGTTTCCACGTTCTCAAATTATTATACATTTTAGCAGTCGGATACATTACTTTCATGCATATATAGGAACATCGAGGGCATGCCATTCGAGAACATAGCCACCATCCTTGAGAGTGGCACAGCTTTTTTTTCTTGTTTGAAGCGGGGGAATCTTCAAAAGACGTCCTGGCCCACTGAGGGAGGGGCCGGGGTTCTGTCGGAATCTTACCAACTAATCCCCTGCGGTGGTCCGCCGTCTCCGCTAAGAGGAGCGCCGGGAATTCAAGCGTCAAGCACCGAAGCCGTCTGGCGCTCCCCCACGGCTGACCTTACTGAGATCTTCTTCGCGCGTCGCGCTTCTTCCTCTAGGCTCTATGACAGTGCCGCGTGGACCACCGTGCGACACCGACACCTCCTTGGGCCGCGATCCCCGAGAGGTCTGTCCCTCAACCAACCACCCCGCGATCCCCCTGGTGACGGGAAGGCAAAGGACGGGGACTGCCTCGACCGGCAGGGGCTCTTCCCCGGACGTTATCCGACCACGTGGGACTATCGTCCAGCGCGCGCTCAGGTGAGCCAGCGTCGAGCTCGCCGGAACCGCCATCCGGAGCGAGAGCGGGCCAGTGCTCCGTCTTCCCGGCCACGCTCCGCGGCGTCTATCTGCAGCATCACCTGCTCGCAGAAGGAGGCCACATCTAGCCAGTTCCTCTTGGGCTCCACCATGTTAGGCACGATGGCGAAGAGCGAGAGGTCCCAGCCTTCAACACTCTGCCGTGCCCGTCCAGGTCGGACACACCTCCAGGGTGTACTGCGCGATGTCCACATCCGCGTCACAGAACCAACACCCAGGCGTAACCACACGCCCGATTTTGTTGAGGTACTGTCCGAAACACGCGTGTCCGGAGAGCACCTGCGTGAGGCGGAATGTCCGCCTGCCCCCGCTCTTCATCGGGGCGTGTAGGACCGGGACGATGGCTCCGACGGCCCTCTGGCGGAGGCACGCCTGACGGCTCAGCCTCCGTCTCCACTCTTCGAAACCGGACCGTCCGTTCTCCTTCTTGATGTTATCCGCTTCCTCCGGTCCTAGACTCGGGAGCCCGCTCGGTCGACGTGGCACGAGGTCGTAAGTTCTGGTCTCCATTGCCGCCAGCAGATCCAGCGACAGGAGGCCCGCCAGGACGGAGGGCGCCTCGTGTGAGAGGGTGCGATACCCCCACACCACCCTGATGGCCAGTCTGCGCCAGACACTAGCGAGTTTGGCACAGCGCTTGTGGCTGGCCATTAGGTCCGCCGCACATACCGGGCTCCGTACAAGGCCATCGAACGGATGACACCGGCGTGCTCTCTCGTCCGGCCCTCCGATGTTCGGGAGGAGCCGGCACAGTGCCACACCCGTCCGTTCCTGGCGGGGGGCGAGCTGCTCGATGTGGTCCTCGAAGGTCCATCGGGCGTCCAGCACGAGGCCTAGATAATACATCGTATTCCGGATCTGGACTGCCTATCCACCCACGTAGACCGTTCCTCTTCGTACGTTGCCCGACGGTGCTACCCGATTCGTCCCGCCGTGGAACCAGATCGCCTGGGTCTTCTCCGGTGAGACGCGGAGTACCAAGCGTTCTATGGCCTTAACCACTATGGCCACTCCCATTTCGGCGAGCCGGGTAGTCCTCCCGTACTCGCGACCCCTCGCCGTGACGAGGGTGTCATCCGCGTAGCAAGTGACACTCACCGCGTCGGGGTGCGAGCCATGCAGCAATGTATCGAACGCTAAGTTCTACAGGATCGGACCCAGTACCGACCCCTGTAGGACCCCGCAGCGCATCTCCCTGCGCACAATACCGTGCCACCCGGGATATTGTAAACGCCGGTTGGACATGTAGTCTCGGACAACCGCCGCCAGGTACAGGGGCACCTCGTTCCGCTCCAACGCCACCCTGACGGCAGTCCAGGGCAGGGCAATAAACGCGTTGGCGATGTCCAAACTAACGGTCAACATCACCCCGCCCTGATGGACGACCGTCTCCGACAGGGACCTGACGCGCTGAACTGCGTTGATGGTCGAACGCCCCTGCCGGATACCGAACTGTCGGTCATCCAGATCCGGACAAGCTCCCGAGAGGTGGACCCACAACCTCCTGGCTACCACCCTCTCGAAGAGCTTCCCACCCACGTCCAACAGGCACATCGGCCTATACGCCGTCGGAGACTGCTGTGACTTGCCCTCCTCCGACAGTAGCACCGCCTTGGCCTCCTTGCAGCACTCCGGAAACATGCACTCCTGGAGGCACTGTGTGAAGAGGGTCCTGATCCGACTTTCGAGGACACTCGACGCGAGTACCCAGTCGCGTCCAGGGATCCCGTCCGGTCCCGGCGCCTTGGATTACGCTCCCATTTCCCGAATCGCTCGGCTCCGCACCTCGGAGGTTACCCCAAGGTCGTCTGTCCATCCGACTTCGCATCGCGTCGTCGGGGCCTCCTCCGCTGTCCTCTCCTCCCCAGGTGACGCGGGGAAGCGGGCGCTGAAGACCCGCTTCTCGAAGGCAGGCTTCATGCTCTCCGTAAGCGGCGGAGCCAACCCCCTCATTCTTCCTAGCACGACGCGATACGGACGACCACATGTGTCCCGATGCAGCGTCTCTAGCAGCGCCTTCCATTTGGCGGATCTCGCCTTCATGACCGCCCAGCGCAGGCTCTTGTCCGTGCCCCTGCACTCCCTGCGCAGGGCGGACTCCACCTCCGAAGTGGCGGCTCTTCCGCGTACGGCCCGGGTGTACCGCTGGCGGGCTTGATTGGCCCTCTACCTGAGAGTCGTGAGCTCGACGCTGCACCAGTACACCGAACTTGGTGGCTTCTTCGCTGCCTGTGGCATGGCAACGTCGCACGCCTCGGTCATGGCTAGCTGGAGGTCCGAGAGCTGCGCATCGACATCACCCGCCGGGGCTGGGGACCAGTCCGCCGTGTGCACCGCAACCCCGTCCATGTGCTGCAGCTGCCGCCTCCGAGTCGAGTCGATTCCGCCACTTCTTTCCACTTCTCGACGACGCCGGACCGGGCCCGGGGCGCTGTAGCGCATGAGAATGGGTATATGGTCGCTAAGCAACTCGATCTTCTCTTCCACTCCCCATGCGGTGAGCCTCTTCAGCGCGGCCGGCGAGGCGAAGGAGATGTCCACCACGGAATCCCCCGCCGGGCGCACTCACGTGCTAGCTCCGCCCCGGTTGTGGATCATCAGATCCAACCCGGCTGCCCATTCGAGCAACGCCTCGCCTCTCGCGTTGGTCCTCCGGCACCCCCACGCGGTAGCGTGAGCGTTGAAGTACCCGAGGGCGAGCACGGGCCCGGAAAGGTGCTGTTTCACCGATCTTCGTACACCGTCCAGGCAATTCTCGTCCTCCGCGAGCGTGAGGTTGGGCGAGACGTAGCAGCCCACCACTACGACGTCACCCCACAGGACCCCCACATGGCCTTCCCCTTGGTGCAGCAGCGTTGCTGATCGGGTTGCGGGCTGTGTCCCGCCACACCATAAAGAGTGGCACAGCTACGATAATACCTTCAACAACTCTGTGGTACCGATGGTTAAACCAGGTATACTAGAAGTACATTCGCTGCACAGCATTGACAATGCTCACCTAAACTCTCGGAATGAGCACTAAAGTTGGATGTCAATTCGTCGGGCAACATTAGAAATTGCTAGAGTCACACTTCTTACAGACTATGTTTCCGTCCGAGAACATAACCTGCTGCATGATGTGTCTTGATTTGTGTTGAGATTAATAAATTAGTATTCATTATGGTGGCCAGCACCTTATAATCATGTATGAATAATAAGATAGGGGGTCATACGGTTCCAGAGCATTACCACGTTCTCTGAGGGTCGAACGACTAAGACAGTAGTTTTTGCTATCCTGTGATTCCGAATGTTAAACCATGTTGACGGGGATTAAATCCGCTGAACAGTATTGGGTATGGACAATTTAAATCCCCGTTTTATGTTTAAGTAGTTTCTCTATCTGTTTGAGTCCATTAACAGTTGCTACAAATACAGACATATTACCGAAGGCCATACATTCAGAGGACCTGACACGCGTAGCGAGAGTGTAACATCGTGTTCAGGAACGGAAATTTGTATACAATTCAGCAACGGGCACCTTGTGCTCGTGTATGAATTTGAAGATCGAGGGTCAAACCGTTCGAGAACGATACCACATTCTGTGGGAGTCTAAAGTCCAAGTCAGTGGCTTCAGCTATCCTGTGCTTGCGTGAGTTAAACCAGGTACTCCGAGAGTACATCCGCTGAAGTGTATTGGCAATAGACTAGTTAATTCGAGTTATAAATATATTAGTACTGAGTCAAACCGCCGGAGAACATTATCAATCATAATGTAGTAATACATTTCACCCAATACTATTCCTTCTGTGAACCTGTACCGCTGTAGCGAGTGCCTAGCTGAGTGTTCACGGAATGAAATTAGTAAACATTTTAGGAGGCTGATAACTTATTCTCATTTGTGAATAGCATAAGTGAGAATCAAATCGTTCGAGAACGATCCCACCTTCTTTTAGATTCGAACGGCTAAGTCAATGGTTTCACCTATCCTGTGAATCCGTGAGTTAAACCAGGTATTACTGGAGTAACTCCCCTGAGCAGTATTGGCAATATACACCTCAGTTCACGGTTGGAATATTAATGCAGACCGCCAAACCGTTGTATGACGTTACCAATTGCTATGAAGTCAAACGTTCCACCGATGACCTCATCCCTCCGAAAAACTAATCCGCAGTATCGAGTGTATAACTTCATGATTATGGAGAGAAATTGGTATTCATTTTTGAGACGAGCACCTTAATTTACAGTATGAAATAGAAGATCGAGTGTCAAGTCGTTCGAGAACGATGTCACCTTCAATGTAATACGAACGGCTAAGTCAATAGCGTCACCTCTCCTGTGATACAGTGAATCAAACCATGTATTCCGGGAGTAAATACGCTAAACAGTCTTGGCAGTAGATACCATAATTCGCGGAATGAATATTAAGGTAGAGTGTCAAACCGTTTGACAGCTTTGCCAATTGGCATAAAGTCATACTCTTTACCCATGGGCTACCTACAGAGAAGCGAACTCTCCGTTTCGAGAGTATAACACCGTGTGTAGAGGTACGGACATGTATACATTTACAAACGAGCACCTTAATTTCTTGCATGACTGAGACGGCCGAGTGTCAAACCGTTCCTGAACGTTACCACCTTCTGTGAGAGAGGACCGGCTAAGTCAATAGCATCACCTATTCCAAAATTCAAAGAGCCAAGCAATGTATTCCTGGAGTAAATACGCTGAACAGAATTGGCATTAGTAACCATATTTCAAGGTTTAATATTAAGGAACAGATTCAGTCCGTTTGCGAACGTTGCCAATTGGAATAAAGTGAAACGTTTTATTGAATCCCTTACCGTCCGAAAGCCTAACGCATCACATCGAGAGTATAACATCTTGATCAGAGGATCAGATTACTATACATTTTAGTGACGGGCATCTTACCTTTGTGTGTGAAATCGAATATCGAGTGCCAAACCGTTCGAGAACGTTACCACATTCTGTGAGAGACGAACGGCTAAGTCAATAGCTTCACCCATCCTTTGATTCGGAGAGTCAAACCAGGTATTCCGGGAGTAAATTCGCTGAATAGTATTGACAATATACACCTTAATTCGCGGTTTGAATACTAAAATTGAACGTCAGACCATTTGAAATCGTCACATATTATATAGCTTGATATAGCATCAAACTTTTCACAAAAGCCTTAACTTCCTTAATCCTACGCCGCTGCAAAGAGTACCTTGCTTAGTGTTCATGGACACAAATTAGAAGACACTTTAGAAACGGAGATCCTAGGTTTATGTATGAATAGCTAAATCGAGATTCAAACCGCTGTAGATCGTTACCACCATCTTTCATATTAGAACGGCTAAGGGCAAAGACAGTAGCGTCACCAATCCAGTGATTCCGAGGGTCAAACAAGGTATACCAGGGGTAAATCCGCTGCACCGCAACAAATTAGATACCCTATTTCGCAGTACCGATAATAAAGTAGAGAGTCAAACCGTGGGTGAACGATGCGTACAGTTATAGAGTTGCACTATTTAAAGAAGGCTTCAGCTTCCGAGAAGCTAACGCGCTGTGTCGGGGGTACATGTTCCTGTTCAGAGAAGCAAATTATTATACTTTTTAGTGTCGGGCGCCTTAATTTCATGTATGAATTAGAGTATCGATGCTCAAACTTTTAGAGAACATTACCACCTCCTTTGGGAGTGGAATGGCTACGTTCATAGCTTCACTGACCTTGTTGTACCGCGAATCAAGCACTGTATTCCGAGAACAAATCAGCTGGAGGGAATTGTCACTAGGCACCCTACTGCACGGTATAAATATTAAAGTACAGAGCCATTACGCTTGAGAACGTTGCCAATTGGAAATCGGAAATTGTCAAACGTTTTACTGAATACTTTACACTCCGAAGCCCATCGCTTCATATAGACAGTATATCTTGGTGTTCAGAGGAAGAAATATGTATACATTTATATGACGGGCGCCTTGTCTTTATGTATGAATTAGAAGATCGAGGGTAAAACAGTTGTGGACCGTTATCACCTTCTATAATAATCGAATAGCTAAGTCCATGGCGTCACCCATCCTGTGATTTGGAGAGGCAAACCAGGTATTCCTGGAGTAAATCCGCAGAACAGTATGGGCAATAGGCACCTGAATTCACGGTTTGAATATTAAAGCACACCGTCAATCCCCTGTAGAACGTTAGCAATTCGTATAAATTATTTAACATAGCAGATAGCATTACCTTCGGAGAAGCTAACTCGCGGCTTCGAGGATATATCGTCGTGTTGAGAGAAACTCACTAGTCAACATTTTAGTGAAGGCCACATTTATTTCATTATGAACAAGAAGATCTATGGTCAAACTGTTCGAGAAAATTGCCACCTTCTGTGAGAGACGAACGGCTATGTGAATAGCTTCACCAATCCAGAGATTGCTTGCATCAAATTCGGTCTTCCTGGGGTTAATCTGCTAAACAATTTTGGCAATAGACTCCGTAATTCACGGTCTGAATATGAAAGCAGAGCGTCAATCCGTTGCAAGACTTTACCTACTCGAATAGAGTCAAATTTTTTACCGATGGCCTTTCCATCCGAGGAAACCAACCCTCTGTGGGGAGTGCTCAGCTGTGTGTTCATGCGAAAATATAAGTAGACATTTTTGGTACGGTCACCTTAATTTCATGTATGAATTAGTGGATCGGGTGTCACACCGTTCGAGATCGTTACCACCTTTGATGCGAGTCGAACGCCTAAGTCAATAGCTTCACCTATCATGTGATTCCAAGGGTCAAACCAGGTATTCCGGGAGTAAATCCACTGAGCGGTATTGGGAACTGACAACATAGTTCACGCTTTGAATATTAAAATAGAGCGTCAAACCGTGTGAGAACGTTACCAATTTCTATAAAGTCAAACGTTTTGCAGAAAGCCTTACCTTGTTAGGAGCTAACCCGTTGTAACGAGAGTATATCTTCGTGTTTAGAGAAACACATTAGAATACATTTTAGTGATGCCGCCATAAATTCATGGATGAATTAAGATATCGAGGGTCAAACCGTTCGGGACCATTACCAGCTTCATTGATAATAGAACGGTTAAGTCAATAGTTTCCCCAATCCTCCGATACCGAGAGTCAAACAAGGTATTCCGAGTGTAAATCCGCTGCACAGTATAGCACTAGATACCATATTTCACTGCACGAATAACAATGTTGATAGTCATGCCGTGGAAGAACCCTTTAGAGAAGGCCTTAGCTTACGAGAAGCTATCGCGCTGTATCGAGGGTACGTCCTCGGGTTCAGAGAAGCAAATTAATGTACTCTTTATGGTCGGGCACCTTAATTTCATGTATGAAATGGAAGATCGAGTGCCCATATTATAGAGGACGATACCGCCTTCTTTGGAAGTGGAATGGCTAAGTCCACAGCTTCACGTATCTTTTGACACGAAAAATCAAACCGTGTTTACCGGGTGTAAATCGGCTGAAGGGTATTCTCATTAGACATCGTATTTCACGGTATAAATATTAAGGTACAGAGCCAACCCGTTTTAGAACGTTACCAATAGGAATAAAGTCAAATGATTTACTGTATCCCTTACCCTCCGAGTCCTATCGCATTATACAGAGAGAATAACTTGCAGATCAGAGGAAGAAATTTGTATACATTTTAGTGACCGGCACCTTTTCTACATATATGAATAAAAAGATGGATGTGTCAAACCGTGCGAGAACGTTACCAGCTTCCTTCACAGACGAACGGCCAAGTCAATAGCTTCTTCTATGCCAACATTCCATGAGTCAAATGAGGTATGCCGACAGTAAATCAGCTGAACAGTTTTGCAATGGACAATTTCTTTCTCGGAATGAATATTAAGGTACAAGGACAATCCGTCGGAGAACATTACCAGTTCATATAGATTCATTCTTTGTACCAAATACATTACCTTCCTTGAACCTAACCCGCTGCAGACAGTGTCTAAGTTATTGTTCACGGAAACAAATCACTAGACATTACAGTAGATGCACACCTTTTTTTCATGAATGAACAGAATTATCGAGATGTAAACCTTTCGAGATCGGTCCCACCTGCCATTAGAGTCGAGCGGTCAATACAATAGCTTCTCCTGTCCTGTAATTCCGATAACCAAGCCAGATATTATGGGAGTCAACAAGCTGTACACTATGGGTAATGGACACCTTAATTCACGGTTTCAATATTAAAGTAGAGCGTGAAACCTTTTTAGAACGTTACCAGATGGTATAAAGTCAAACCTTTTACCAATTACCTCACCTACCGAGAACCTACCCCGCAGCAGCGGCCGTGTTGCTTAGTGTTATCGCAAACATATTCGTATACATTGGAGTGTCAGACTCCTTAATTTCATGTATCAATAGGAAGATCAAATGTCAAGCCATTCTAGAACGCTTTCACCTTCTTTGAGAGACGATAACCCGAGTCAACAGCTTCACCTGTCCTGTGATTCTGAGAGTCAAGACTAGTATCACAGGAACAAGTCCGCTGAATAGTTTTGACAATGGACACCATTGTTCTCGGTTTGAATATTAAAATAGGGCGTCAAACCGTTTGTGAACGTTACAAATTTTAATAAAGTTAAACGTATTGACGAAGGCCGTAGCTACCGCGAGCCATATCCGCTTCATCTGCAGTATAACTTCGAGTTCAGACGATCAAATTAGGAATCATTTTAGTGTCGGGGACCATAATTCCATTAAGAATAAGAAGAACAAGAGTGAATCAGTTCTAGGAAGTTACCACCTTCTTCGAGATTCTATCGGACAAGTCAATAGCGCTGCCTATTCTGTGACTCGGGAGACAAAACCAGGTAATCCATAAGCCATCAGCTGTGCACTATTGGCAAGGGACATCTGAACTCGTGCTTTGAATATTAAAGTAGGGCGTGAAACCGCTTGAGAACGATACAAAATGGCATAGAGTCAAACGTTTTACCAAAGACCGAGCCCTCGGTGATCCTAACCCGCTGACTCGACAGTATAAACTCGTGATCAGAGATAGGTATTAGTATACAATTTATTGACTTCAACTTAAATTCATGAATGAATTAGAACATCGAGGGTCAAACCGTTCGGGAACGTTACCACCCAGTTTGAGAGTCGAACGGATAAATAAATATCTCCATCTATCCTGTGATTCCTGGAGTCATGTCAGGTAATCCTAGAGTAAATCCGCTCAAGAAGATTGTCAATATACACCTTAATTCGCGTAGTTAATATTAAGTTAGAGCGTCACACAGTGAGAGAACGATATCAGTTGCAATAAAGTCAAACGTTTTAGCAAAGGCCGTACCTTCCGTGAACATCGTCCGCGCCATCGAGAATATAACTTCGTCTTCAGAGAAAGAAGTTAGTATTCATTTTAGTATCGAGCACCTTGATTTCATGCACGAATTAGAATATCGAGCGTCAAACCACTCGAGAACGTTGCCACCTTCTGTGAGAGACGGCCAGCTAAGTGTACAGCTTCACCTATCCTGTGATTCCGAGTGCCAAACCATGTATTCCGTGAGTTAATCCGCTGAGCAGTATTGGCAATTATAACCTTAATTAACAGATTGAATATTATAGTAGATCGTCAAACTATTTGTGGGCGATACCAGTTGGTATAAGGTCAAACGTTTTACTGAAGACATTACCCTCCGAAGATCTAACCCGCTGTATCAAGAGTATATCACGGTGTTCACAGGCCCGAATTGGTATACACTTCAGCGATTTGCACATTAACTCCATATATGGGTTAGAATCTCGCTAGGCAAACTGTTCCACAGCGTTACTAACTTCTTTGTCGGTCGAACGGTTCAGTCAATACCTTCACCTATCGTGTGATTCCAAGAGTCAAAGCCGGAAGTCCGCGACTTAACCCGCTGAACATTATTGGCATTACACATGCAATTTCATGGTGTAAATATTATAGAACAAAGTCAAACCGTCGTGGATCGTGCCCTACTTCTATATAGTCAAATTTATACCGAAGGCCTTACCTTCGGAGAGCCTAACCCGCTGTATCGAGTGTATATTTTCCTGGTCAGAGAACGAAATTGCTATCCATTTCAGTGACGGTCACCTTAACGGCTATACACAAATTGCTAATGTTGACCGACGGTTTGACGGCCTGCATTCATATTCGAATCGTATATTAAGGTGTCTGTTGCCAATTCAGTTCTGCGGATTTACTGCCGGAATACCTGGTTTGACTCTCGGAATCGCAGGATAGGTGAAGCCATTGACTTAGCCGATCGATTCTCATAGAAGGTAGTAACGGTATCGTACAGTTTAATCCTCGATTTTCTAATTCGTACTAGAAATTAATGGTCTTGTCGCTAAAACGTATGCTAATTCGTCCCACTGAACACGATGTTACATTCTCGATACAGCGGGTTAATTTATCGGTGGGTAAGGTCTTCGGTAAAACGTTTGAGTTTATAGCTATGGGTAACGCTCTCAGACACATTGGCTCTCTACTGTGATAATCATACTGAGAATTAAGATGTCCATTGACTTAGCTGCTCGACTTAGAAGAAGGTAGTAACGTTCTCCAACGGTTTGACATTCAATCTTCGAAATAATACCTGAAATTAAGGTAGACGTCCCTGAAATATATACTAGTTTGTTTCTCTGGACACGAAGTTATACGCTCGATACAGCGGGAATTGTTCTCGGAAGATAAGGCCTTCCGTAAATAAGTTGACTCCATGTCAATTGGTAAAGATGTACAACGGTTCGAAGGCCCTCTTTAGTACTCCAATCGCGAATTGAGGCGTCTATAGTCAAGGCTATAGTGCAGGTTCACGCCAGGAATACCGAGTATGACTCTCGGAAGCACAAGATATAAGAAGCTATTGACTTAGCACGTCGAATATCATAAAAGATGGTAATGGTCTCGAACTGTTTTAAACACGACCTTCTAATTCATGCATGAAGTTAAGTTGGCAACGCTATAATGTATACTAATGTGACCCTATAAACACAAAGTTATACTCTAGATACAATGGATCTGTTTTTCGGAGTATAAGGTCTTCGGTAATACGTTTGACCCCATAGGAATTGGTATGGTTCTCACACGGGGAGACGATCTATTTTAATATACAGGGCATGAAAAGTGGTGTCTATTTTCAACACTGTACAGCGCAATAACTGCCGGTATACCCGGATCGACTCTCTTAATCGCGGGATAGGTGAAGCTATTGACATAGCCGTTTGTCTCTCACAGAAGATGGCAGCGTTATCGAGCGGTGTAAAACTCGATTCTTTAATTCATACATGAAGTTATGGTACCTGTCACTGATCTGAATAGTAGTTTCTTTCTGTGAACTCGAACTTACACTCTCGATGAAGCCGCTGAGGTTCGCGGAATGTAAGGCCATTGGTAAAACGATTGACTTTATACGAATTGGTAACGCTCTCAAACGATTTGAAGCTCTACTTTAATACTCCAACCGTGAATTAAAATGTGTATTGCCATAAGTGTTCAGGGCACTTACTTCCGGAATACCTGATTTGACTATCGGAATCACAGGATAAGTGAAGCTATTTATTCAGCAGGATCCGTTCTCGAGCGGAATGACCCTCGAGTTTCTAATACATATATGAAGTTAAGGTGCCCTTCTCCGAAATGGACACTAATTTCTTTCCAAGTACACGAAGTAATAATCTCGATACAGCCGGTTAGTTTTTCGGCGAGTAAGCTCTTTGGTAAAATGTTTTATTTTATACCAATTGTCAATGCTCTCAAACGCTTTTGACGCTGTACTTAAATACTCAAACCGGGAACTAAGGTGAGTGTTGCAAATAATTTTCAGCGAATTCACTCCAGGAATTCGTGGTTTGATTCTAGGAATCACGGGATGGGTGAAGTCATTGACTTAGCATTTTCACTCACAAAGAAGGTGGGATCGTTCTCGAACGGTTTGCCTGTCGTTTATTCCGTCCATACATGAAAATAAGGTGTCCGTCTGCTAATATGTCTACTCATCTGATTCCGTGAAAACTAAGATAGGCACTCGCTGGAGCGGGATAGATTCGCGGAATGTAACGAATTGGTTAAAAATCCGTCGGATTGACTCCATGTACGAATTACACAATCGAGTGCCAAAGCATTCGAAAATATTAGAGATTATTAAATATAACTTAGACAGTAGCTTCACATATCCCGTGTTTCCGAGAATCATGCCAGGTATTCCTGGAGTAAATACGTTCTGTATTATTGGCAATTAACACATTAATTCAAGGCATGAATACCAAAGTAATGAGTCAACCCGTTCGAGAACATCACCAATGCCCATAAAGTCATACGTTTCACCGAATACCATACATTCCGAGATGCTAACCCGCCGTATCGAGAGTATTATTTCGTGTACAGTAAAACAAATTAGTAGACATTTAATTGGTAGGCACCTTAGTTTTATGTATCATTTAGAAAATTGAGATTCAAACCGTTGTAGAACATTAACAACTTCCTTGTGATTCGAACGTCTGAGTTAATAGCGTGGCCCATCCTGTGATTCGCAGAGTCAAACCAGGAAATCCGAGAGTAAATCTGATAATGATTATTGGTAATGTATTCCTTAATTTTCACCGTGAATTTTAAAATAGGGCGTCACACCGCGTGAGAACGTTACTATCTGCAATATCAGTCAAACGCTTTACCGAGTGACTTACCGACGGAGAAGCTGACTCGCCGAATCGAGAGTATTGCTACGTGTTTAGGGAAACGTATTAGTACACACATTAGTGACGGCTACTTAAATCCATGCTTGAATTAGAAAATCGAGTGTCAAACCGTTCGAGAAAATTTCCACCTTCTGTGTAAGACGAACGGCTATGTCACATACCTTGTGTTTCCCAAAGTTAAACCAGATACTCCGGGAGTAGATGCGCTGTACCGTCTTGGCCATAGACACCACAACTCACAGTTTGAATATTAAAGCTGGCCGTCAGTCCGTTGTAGAACATTACCAATTCGTGTCGGGTTAATATCCTAACATAGCGTCTTACCCTCCGAAAAGCTGACCAGCTGTATCGAGAGTAAAACGCCGTGCTCAGAGGTACGACATGGTATACATTTTAGTGACGAGAAACTTAATTTTCATGTACGAATTAGAAGCTAGAGTGTAAAACTATTCGAGGACGTTACCACTGTCTGTGTAATGCCGATCGGCTATTTCAATTCCATATCCTAGGCTGTGATTCTGAGATGCAAACCAGGTATTTCGAGAGTAATCACTATTGACAATGGACACCCTATTTCATGGTTTGACTATTGAAGCAGAGCGCCACACAATTTGAGAACATTACCAGTTTGTTTCGAGTCAAACCTTCTTCCAAAAGCCTTACCTGCGGTGATCCTATCCCGCCCTATCGAGATTATAAAATCGTGTTTAGTGGAAAGTATTACTGTTAATTTTAGTGGCGGTCTCCTGAATTTCATGTATAAAACAGAAGATCGAGTGTGCGAAGGTTACCATCATCTAAGAAGGTCGAATGGCTTAGTCTATAGCTTCACATATTCTTTGATTCCGAGAGCCAAACCTGCTATTTCAGGAGTAAATACGCTGTACTCTGCTGGCAATAAACACATTAGTTCACGGTATGAAAAGGAACGTACAGATTCACACCATTATAGATCATTAAATATTGGCATGTAGTCCAACTATGTACCAAATGCCTTACCTTCCGTGTCCCTATCCCGCGCCAACGAGAGTGTATCTTCCTGATCAAAGGAAGAAATTAGTACACACTATCGTGTCAGGCACCTGAATATCAGATATAAGCTAGAAGAGCGAGGGACATACCGTTTCAGAACGTTCCCACCTTCTTTGTTGATCGAACGGCATAGTCAATGCCATCACATATCCTGTGATTAGGAGAGCAAAACCAATTATGCCGGGAGTAAATACAAAGAAGAGTATGAGCAAATAACACCTCAATTCACAGTATGAATATTAAAGTATGGTGTCAAGCCGTTGTAGAGCATTACCTATTGGTAAAAAGTATAACTTTTCACCGAAGGTCGAGAAGCAAATCCGCTGTATTGAGAGCATAACTTCGTGGCCATAGAAGCAGAATAGTATAAATTTTAGTGACGGGACCTCAATTTCATGTATCAGTTAGAAGATCGAGCGTAGAACCTATTGAGCCAGTTACTATCTTCTTTGAGAGTCAAGCAGCTAAGCCAATTGCTTCATCTATCCTGTTTTCCGACAGACAAACCTAGTACTCCGGGAGTCCATCCGCTGAACAGTTTAGGCAATAGACAGCTTATTTCACGGTATGAATATTACAGCATAGCATCAAACCGCTGTAGAGCTTTACCTATTCGTATAGAGTCAAACCTTTTACGCCAGATCTTACCTTCCGTGAGGCAAGCCCGTTGTATCGAGAATGTAACTACGTGTTCGGAAATCAAGTTAGTATACTTTTTCGTGGGGGGCACCTTAATGTCATCTGTGAATTCGAAGATTCCGGGTCAAACAGATCGAGAACGTGACCACCTTTCTTGAGATTCGAACGGCTACGTCAGCTACTACTTCATCTTCCCTGCGATTCGGAACAAATTCCCTGTTCTGTATTGGCAGTCTTAAACTGAATGCACGTCACGAACATCAAAGCGGACCATCAACCAGATGTATACAGTTATCCATTGGTAAGGGGACAAACCTATTACCGAAATCCTTACATTCCGAGAACCTAACTCGCTGCATCGAGAATATGACTCCGTGTTCGGAGAAAGAAGTTGTATTAATTTTAACGAGAGGCACCATAATTTCATGTACGAATCAGAACATGCAATGTCAATCCGTTAAATAACTATATCACCATTTTTGGGAGCCGAACGACTAATTCAGAAGCTTCACCTATTCTGTGATTTCAAGAGAGAGACCAAGTATTCCGGATGAAAATCTCCAGTACAGTATAGGCATTGGGCACCCTATTTCAAGGTGTAAATATTGAAGTACACAGACAGACTATTGCAGCAGTTTGCGTATCGGTGTAGAGTCAAACTTTTATCCGATGGCCTTATCTACCGAGAAGTTGACACGCTGTATCGAGATCATAACTTCGTACTCACAGAAGAAGTTAATCTACTTCATTTTAAGTGGACGAGCACATATTTGTTATATTGAATTGGAAAATCTGCAGTAGCTAGTCTGAGATCGTTAACACCTTCTTGAGGATTCGAACGGCTAAGTCTTACAGCTTCACCTATGCTGTGATTCCGAAAGCCAATCCAGGTATTCCGGAGGGTATATCTCGATTGGCAATATACGTAATAGACACCTTCTCTCGCTGTATAAACATTAAGTAAGAATAGCAACCGTCGGAGAACCTTACCAATTCGTAGAAAGTCGTTCTTTATCCAAATACTTTCGTATCCAGTACAATTCACCGCTGTAGTCAAGTGTCCTGCTTAATGTCGCGGAAACATATTAATAGATATTTCAGCAAACGGACATCACATTTCGAGTATACGTTATACACACAAGTGTCAAAACTATCGAGAACGTTACCACCGTTCATTGAGATCCGAATGGCTATATTATAGCTTCATATATCCTGTGTGTCCGTGTCAAACCAGGTATTCCGAGCGTAAATCGAATGAACAGTATTGGAAATCGAGTCCATAGATGACGGTTTGAATATTAAGGTATAGCGTCAAACCGTTTGGGTAACGTTACCAATTTGCGTAGAGTCAACGTTTTTCCGATGGTTCCACTCCATAGCAATGGCAGCGATCTGCAGCGGCACGACAGTCAGCTTTAATGTTCATACCGTGAATTAAGGTGTCTATTGCCAATAGCGTACAGGGCACTTACCCCCGAGTACATGGTTTGACTATCGGAATCCCTGATAAGTGAAGCTATTAACTTGGCCTTTCGACGCTCATGGAAAGAAGGTGCCTTTCTCGAACTGTTTTAACCCTCAATCTCTAATTAACGTATGAAACTAAGCGTACCGTCGCTTAAAATGTAAGCTTATTTGCTTCCTAGTAGACAAAGTTACATTCTCGATAAAGCGGGTTTGGTTCACAGAAGGTAAGATATTCGGTATAATGAATGACTTTATACTAATCGATAATGTTCTCCGATGGTTTGACTCTCTACCTTAATATTCAAACCGTGGACTAAGGCATCCAGTGACAAAACAGTTCAGAGGATTTTTTCTCAGAATACCCGGTTTGACTTTCGGATTTACAGGATAGGTGTAGCTTGTGATTCAGGTGTTCGACTCTCGAAAGGGGTGATCACGTTCTCGAGTGATTTGCACACCGTCCCATATAATTCATACATGAAATTTAGGTCCCCGTCACTAAAATGCATAATAATTTGCTTCTCCGAACATGAAGCAATAGTCTCGATACAGCGGTACACCTTCACGAAGGTAAGGCGTTTTGTGAAGAGTTTGACTCTGTACAAGTACCAAACGTCTTACAACGGTTTGAATCTATACTTTATCATTTATACGGTACAATATGATGTATAAGCGGATCCACTCCAGAATACCTGGATTTTCTATCGGAAGCATAGGATAGGTGAAGCTATAGGCATAGCAGTTCGACTCTCACAGAAGGTGGTTACGTTCTCGCAATGTTTGATCCTCGATCCTCTAATTCCTACATGAAGTTAAGGTGCCCGTCACTGAAATGGAAACTGATTGCATTCTCTGAACACGACGATATTCTCTCGATACCGCGCGTTAGTTTCTCAGAAGTTAAGGTCATCAGTAAAGTGTTTCACCTCCGTGCCAATACGTAACGCTCTACAGCAACCCGAGTCTGTACATTCACATTGAATCCCTGTTATAAGAGTGTCCACTACCAATACCGTTCACGCGGGTTTACTCCAGGAATACATGGTTTAACTCCCCGAATCACACGATAGGTGAAGCCATTGACATTGCCGTGTCTCTCACTGAAGGTGGTAACGCTCACGAACAGTTTGACTCTCCGGTTTGCTGTTCAGACAGGAAAATATCGAGCCCGTCTGCTAAAAATTCTACTAATTTGTTTCTGTGCACATTAAGCAAGTCACCCGCTTGAGCGGGTTAGGTTCTCCTAAGGTTATGTTTTCGGTAAAAGGAATGACATTATACGAACTGGTATTGTTCTCCGACTGTTTGACTATCTACTCTACTATCAAACCGTGAATTAAGGCGTTTATTGCGAATACTGCACAGCGCATTTACCCACGTACTATGATTCTGAAAGTCAAAACAGGTACTCCAGAAGTAAATCCGACTTACAGTATTGGATTTTTACACCATACCTCCGGGTATAAATAAAGTGTAGAGTCAAACTGTTGTAGAACATGACGAATTGACATAGAGTCAAACTGTTTACCGACGGCCTTACCTTCCGAGAACCCCTGTGGTGAATGGCTTGTTTAGTGTTCATCGGAATAAATTAGTAGTCACTTGACAAACGACACCTTAGTTTCATGATCGATTAAGACGATCGAGAGACAAACGGTGCGAGAACGCTATCACATTCTTCGAGACTCCAAACTGCAAAATCAATCGTTACACCTATCCTGTCATTCCGTAGGCCAAAGCAGATATTCCGACCATCAATCGCTGTGCAGTATTGGCAGTAGGCCCCTTAATTCACGCTATGAATATTAAAGTAGAAGGTCAAACCGTCGGAGAATATTGCCAATTGGTATAGAGTCATTCTTATTGCCGAAAACATACCTTCCCTAGAATCAAACACACTTTAGCCAGTGTCATACCTAGTACTTACGGAAACAAATGAGTACACATTACAGCTGAATGACACCATGATTGCAAATATGAATTAGAGGATTGAGAGTCAAACCGTTCGAGATGTTACCACCTTCTTTTAGAGTCGAACGGCTCCATCTGTAACTTTACATGTAATTTGATTCCGAGAGTCATGCCTGGAATTACTGGAGAAAATCCGCTGAAGAACATTGACAATAGACACCTTAATTCACAAATTGTTTCTCACAGTAGAGCGGCAAGCCGATTGAGAACTTTACCAAATGTTATAAAGGCATTCTTTAGACCCAATACTTTATCATCCGAGAACATAAGCCGCTGTATTGTGGGTACATTGTCGTGTTCAGAGAAATAAATTTGTATACATTATAATGGCGGACACCTTAGTTTCATGTATGATATAGTACATCGAGTTGCAAAGTGTTCCATGACGTTACCACTAGCTTTGAGAGTCGCACAGCTATGTCACTAGCTTCACATACTTTGTGATTCCAAGAGTCGAAACAGGCATTCCAGGAGTAAATTCGCATAACAGTATTGGTACTTGTCACCGTAATTCACGGATTGAATGTTAAAGTAGAGAATCAAACCGTTCATGATCGTTACATATAGGTATGAGCTCATCCTCTTTATCGAAGGCCTTACCTTCCGATAAGCTAACCCGCTATATCTAGAGTATAGCTTCGTGTTCAGGGAAACACATTAGTATACATTCTAGCGATGGGCGCTTTAATTTCATGAATGGCTTAGAAGACCGAGGGTCCAACCATTCTAGAAGGTACCCACCACCTTTTGAGAGTCGCTCTGATCCCCCTGTAGCTTAACACATCCTGAGGATCCTGGAGTCAGACCAGGTATTCCGAGAATCGTCCCGCAGTACAGTATTGGAATTAAGACACGCTATTTCACAATATAAATATTAAGGAACAGAGATAGCCGATGTAGAACGTTAACTGCTATACCATCAAACTTTTTAACGAAAGTCTTACCCTGCGAAAACCTATCCCGCCGTATCGAGAGTATAACTTCGTGTACAAGGAAGCAAATTATTGTATATCTTAGTCACGGCACCCTATCTGTTTCATGTTTGAATTCGCAGATCGAGCGTCAAACGTTTCGAGAACTTCACCACCTACATTAAGAATCGAACGGCTATGTCAACAGCTTCAAGTATCCTGTGATTCCGTGAACCAGAGGAGGTATTCCGCAAGTAAATCTGCAGCTGAGCACGGTCATTAGGCACCATATTTCACGGTGTAAATATTAAGATACACAGACTAACCGTGGTTGCACGTTACGTCATGGTATAATGCCAAAAGTTTTACAGTAGACATTACCCTTCACGAACCTAACCTGCTGTAACGAGTGTATGACTTGGTGATCAGAGATACACATTGGTATATATTATAGTGGCGGGCACCTTCATTTCATGTATGAATTAGAATATCAGGTGTCAAACTCTTCTAGATCATTAGTACCTTCTTAGTGAATCGACCGGCTGAATCAATAGCTCCACTTATCCTGCGATTCTGAGAGTGAAGCCAGGTATTTGCGGCGTAATTTCGCTGTACAGTATCGGCAATGCATACCATAATTCGCGGAGCGAATATTAAAATGGAGCACCTCACCGTTCGAGTTAGTTACTTATTGCTATAAAGTCAAACGTTTTGCCGAATGCATTACTGACCGAGAAGTTACCCGCCGTACCGAGAGTATAGCTATGTGTTTAGGGAAACACAGAAGCATCCAGTTTAGTGACGAGGACCTTAATTTCATTGTGATAAGATGAGCGAGAGTCAGACCGTTTGATAGAGTTTTCACCATCTGTGTGAGACGAACCGCTACGTCAATAGCTTCACCTAGCCTGTGACTCGTAGAGTCAAACTAGGTATTCCGTGTGTAAATCCACTGAAAAGTGTTGGCACTGGACACCTTATTTCTCGGCTTGCATATTAAAGTAGAGCACGAAACCCGTTGAGAACGTTACCAATTTGTATCCAGTCAAACCTTTTACGGAACGCCTTACCTGCCCTGAATCTAACCCGCTGTATCGAGAGTATAACATCGTGTTCAGTGCAACAATATACTACAAATTTTACCAGCTGTAGCTTTAATTTCATTAATGCATTCGAAAATCGATGCTCAAACCGAAAGAGAACATTACTTCTTTCTTTGAGAATCGAATGGCCGTGCCAATAGCTTCACCAATCCTATGATTCCGAGAGTCAAAGCAGGTATTCCGCGAGAAATCTGCTGTTCAGTATGGGCATTAGGCACCATATTTCACGGAATAAATGTTACAGTACACAGTGAAACCATTGTAGGACGATACGAATGGTGTAGATTCAATCTTTTAACCGAAGGCCTTACCTCCCGAGAAGTTAACACACCTGATCGAGAGTATATCTTCGTGCTCAAAGAATGAAATTAGTATTCATTTCAGTGACGGGCACCTTATCTTTATTATGGTCCAGGTTCAAGCAGATCACGAACGTTGCCACGGACTGTAAGTGACGAACGGCCAATTGAATAGCTTTACCCATCCTGAAATTCCGAGAGTCAAACCAGGTACTCCCGGAGTAAATCCGCTGAACAGTATGGGCAATAGACATCTTAATTCACGGTATGAATATTAATTTATGCCGACAAACCGTTTGAGAACGCTTCTATTTGGTATAAAGTCAAACGTTCTATTGATGCCCTTACCGTCCAAAAGCATGACGCGCTATGTCGAGAGAATAACATCCTTTTCGGAGGGACGAATTGGTATACATTTTGGTGACAGGCTCCTTAATTCCATTTATGAATTACAAGGTCGAGTATCAAATATTTCGAGACCTTTACCACCTTCAGTGAGTGTCGAACGGCTGTGTGAATAGCTTCACCTATACTGCTATTTCGATAGGCAAACCAAGTGTGCCCGGAGGCAATCCGCTGTACACTATTGCTAATGCACACCTTAATTTCCGGTTTGAAAATTAAATTGGAGCGTGAAACCGTTTAGATCCATATCAGTTGGTATAAAATCAGACGTTTTACTAAATACCTTAGCTTCCTATAACATATCCCGCCGCAGCGAGTGTGTTTCCTAGTGTAGGCGGAATCAAATTAGTATGAATTGGAGTGATGGGCACCGTAATTCCTGGAATGCATTCGAAGTTCGAGGGTGAAACTGTTCGAGAACGTTACCACCCTCTATGGAACCGAAGGGCTATGGCTATAGCTTCACCTATCCTATGATTGCGAGTGTCAAATCAGGTATTCTGCGAGCAAATATGTTGCTCAGTATGGGCACAAGGCACCCCATTTCACGGTAAAAATATTAAAATACACAGTCAAGCCGTATTAGTCGGTTACCTATTGGTGTAGAATCCAACTTTCAAACGAAGGCCTTACCTTCCGAGAAGCTAACCCGCTGTATCGGGAGTGTAATTCCTGTTAAGAGAAAGAAATTAGTTTTCATTTTAGTGCCGAGCACCTTAACATCTTGTAGGAGTTCGAAGATCTACTGTCAATCTATTCGAGATCGTAACCACCTTCTTCGAAAGTCGAATGCTCTGACAATAGCTTCACATATTTTTGTGATTCCGAGAGTCAAACCGTGTATTCCAGGAGTAAATCAACTGCACGGTATTAACAGTAGACACCTGAATTCACGTTATGATTATCAAATTCAAACGTAAAACCGTTTGAGAACGTTACCTATTGGCCTAAGGGCATTCTATATACCTGACACCTTACCTTCAGAGAACATAATCCGCTGCATCGAGTGTATGAGTTCGTGTTCAGCGATACAAATTAGTAGATACTTCAGTGACGGGCACTTTATTCCTTCTCGCAATCGCAGGATATGAGAAACCATTGACATAGCCGCTCGTCTCTCACAGAAGATGGCAACGTTCTCGAGCGATGTAATACTCGATTCAATAATTCATACATGAAGCTAAGGTGCTCGTCACTGAAACGAAGACTGATTTCTTTCTCAGAACCCGACGTGACATTCTCGATGAAACCGGTGAAGTTCACGGAAGATGACGCCTTCCGTAAAACATTTGTCATTATTCCAATTGGTGACGTTCTCAATCTGTTTGGCGCTCTACTTTAATATTCAAACCGTGAACTAAGGTGTCTATTGCCGATATAGTTCAGCGTGTTTGCTCCTGGAATGCCTGGTTTGACGCTCGGAATCGCAGGAACTGTGAAGATATCGACTTATCCATTCGTCTCTCACAGAAGTTGTCAACGATCACGACCGGTTTGACCCTCGACCTTCGAATGCATACATGAAGTTAAGGTGCCCCTGTTAGAAATCTAGACTAGATTCCATCCACGTACACGAAGTGATACTCCGGGTGATGCCGCTGAGATTCGCGGAAGATAACGCCTTCGGTAAATGTTTGACTTGATACCAATTGGTAATGCACTCAAGCGGTCGCACGCTCTACTTTAATATTCGAACCGTGAATTAAGGTGCCTATTGCCAATTCTGCTCAGAGAATTTGCGCCCGGCATACTTGGTTTGACTGACGGATTCGCAGGATACGTAAGCTATTTACTGAGCAGATCGTCTCACACAGACAGTGCAGCTTTCTCGAGCGGAATGACCCTCGAGTTTCAAATACATACATGAAGTTAAGGTGCCATTCTCCGAAATGGAGACTAATTTCATTCCAAGTACATGATGTTATTGTCTACATACAGCCGGTTAGCTTTTCGGAGGGAATGGTCTTTGGTAAAATGATTGATATCACACCAAATGACGATACTCTCAAACGCTTTGACGCTGTACTTAAATACTCAAACCGTGAACTAAGGTGTCTGTTGCAAATAATTTTCAGCGAAATCACTGCAGGAATTCGTGGTTTGACTCCAGGAATCACAGGGTGGATGAAGTTATTGCCATAGCAGTTCAACTCACAAAGTAGGTGGGACCGTTCTCGAACGGTTTGACTGTCGTTTATTCTGTCCATACATGAAAATAAGGTGTCCGTCTGCTAAAATGTCTACGCATCTGATTCCGTGAAAACTAAGATTGACACACGCTGCAGCGGAATAGATTAGCGGAAGGTAACGCATTGGTTAAAAAGAAGTACTTTCTTTTAACTGATAATGATGTCCGGCGGATTGACTGCGTGTACGAGTTACCCGATCGAGTGCCAAAGCTTTCGAAAACATTACCACATTCCCTAAATTTGAACGCCTAAGACAGCAGCTTCACCAATCGTGTGGTTCCGCGAGTCAAGCCAGGTATCCCAGGAGTAAATACGCTGAAGAGTATTGGAAATAGATACCTTAACTTACCCATTGAATATTAAAGCAGACCGTCAAACCGTTGTTGAACATTACCCATTTGTATAGAGTAAAGCACTTTACAGATAGACATACCTTCGGAGATGCAAACCCGCCATTTCGAGAGTATAACTTCGTGATCGGAGAACGATATTCGTATTCTTTTCAGTAATGGGGACCTCAATTTCTTGAATGTGTCAGAAGATCGAGGGTAAAGCCGCTCGAGAACGTTGCCACCTGCTGTGAGAGACGAACGGTTAAATTAGTAGCTTCATCAGTCCTGTGGTTCGGAGAGTCAAACCTGGTAATCCAGGTGTAAACCCGCGTAATAGTGTTGGCAGCAGACACCTTAATATACGCTATGAATATTAAGGTAGAGAGTCAAACCGACATTGGAAATGATAGGATGGTACAAAGGCATTACTGTTTCCAGCTACCTTACCTTCCGAGAACGAAACCGGCTTCTAGGCGTGTCTTGCATCGTGTTCAGTGAAACGAATTAGTATTCATATTAGTGACGGGACCCTTAATTTTATTTATGAAAGAGAAGGTAGCGAGGCAAATCGTTCCAAAACGTTACCACCTTCCTTGAGAATCGCACATGTATTGCAATAGCTTCACCAGTCTTGCGATTCCGAGAGCAATACGTGGTCCCTCAGAAGCACTTCCGCTGAAAAGTATTGGTAATGGATACCTTAGTTCAGAGTTTGTATATCAAACTATAGCGTCAAGCCGCTTGCGAACCTAACAAATTGCTAGATCGCTGATACTCTGGACCGGACACTTTACCTTCCGAGAAAATAACCCGCTGTATCGAGGGTTTAACTTCGTGTCCACAGAAATAAATTACTGTTTATTCAAGTGACGGGCACCTTCATATCATGCATGAATAAGTAGATCTAGTGTTAAACCATTCGAGGACGTTATCACCTTTTTTGAAGGTCGCACATGTATGTCAGAAGCTGCAGCAATTCTGTTATTCCTAGAGGCAAATGAAAATTAAGGTAGACCGTCAAACCGTTGGTGAGCATTTCCAATTTGTATATGATCAATCTTCTTATAGAAGGCCTTACTGTCCGTTATTGAACTTTACCTATTCGTATAGAATCAATCTTTCTACCGAAGGCCTTACCTCCCGAATAGTTAAACCCGCCGTAGGCAGAGCCTTACATGTTACTCACGGATGCAAATTAGTAGTCATTATAGCAGAAGAACACCTTATCGTCATGTACGATCGGAATTATTGAGAGTCAAACCGATCGTGAACGATCCCATATCCTCTGGGAGCAGAGCGGCCAAGTCAATAGCTTCACATATCCTGCTATTCCGATAGGCAAACCAGGTATGCCGGGAGTCAATCCTCTGTTCAATATTGGTAATGGACACCTCAACTCGCGGTTTGAATATCAGTGTAGAGCGTGAAACCGTTTGAGAACGTTACCAGATGCTATAAAGGCAAACGTGGTTCCGAAGACCTTACCCCCCGAGCTCCTAATCCGCGGAATCGAGAGTATTACTTCGCAATCAGAGATACAAGTTAGTATGCATTTTAGTAACGGGCACCTTAATTTCACGTATGAGTTAGAAGATCGAGAGTCAAACACTTTGCGAACATTATCCCCTTCTTTGAGGATCGAACGGCAAAGTCAATAGCTTCTCATATTTTATGATTCTGAGAGTCCCACGACGTATTCCAGTAGGAAATAGGCTGTAGAATATTGACAGTAGAGACCCTGTTCCAGGGTATTAATATTAAGCTACCGCGAGAAGCCGTTGTACAACAATTTCCATTTGTATAGTGATAAACTTTGTACCGAAGACCTTACCCTCCGAGAAGCCGATGCCGTTGCAGCGAGTGTCTTGCTCAGTGTTCAAGGAAGTAACATAGTAGCGTTTACTCCAGGAATATATGGATTAACTTTTAGAATATTGGAATAGGTCAATCTATGGACTTAGCCGTTCGTCTCCCACAGAAGGTGGTAAAGTTCTGCAGCGCTTTGACTTTTGATGTTGATATTTACACACAAACATGTGGTGATCGCCCTCTAAGATGCCTACTAATATGTTTCCGTCCACGTTGAGCAGGACACTCGTCACAGCGGGTCAGGTTCTCGGAAGGTATGGTATTTGGTGATAGAAATGACTTCATGTGCATGGGTTATGATCTTCGTCGGTTTGAATCTCTACATTAATACTCATACCGTGAATTGACGGCTCCGTTGGCCAATTCCGGTATCGTAGTTTTCTCCAGGGATACCTGGCTTAACGCTCGGAATCACAGGCTACGTGAGGCTATTGACTTAGCCGTTCGAATCTCAAGGAAGGTGGTAACGTTCTCCAACTGTTTGACTCTCGAACTTCTTATTCATAATTGAAAGGATGGTGCTCCGCACTAAAATGTGTACTAATTTCATTCTCTGAGCACGATGTTATACTCTCGCAACGGCGGGTTATCTTCTCTGAAGGTTTGGCCATCGGTAAGGTGTTAGATTTTATACTAATTGACAATGCTCCCACACGTTTGGGCGCGCTACTTCACTATTCAAACCGTGAATTAAGGTGTCTAGTGGCAATAATGTTCAGAGCATTTACTCCAATGACACCTGGTTTGACGCTACAAATCACTGGATAGGTGAAGCTACTGTCTTAACCGGTCGTATCTCACAGTCGGTGCTAACGTTCTCGTACGCTTTGACAATAGATCCTCCTATTCATATATATGAAAAGAAGGTGTCCGCCTGCTAAAGTGTATACTAGTGAGTTTATATAAACACGAAGTTATACTATTGAAACGGCGGGATACCTCCTCGCACGGTAAGGCTTTCTGAAGATCGTTTAACTATATAGCAAATGATAATGTTGCCAAACGGTTTGACGCTCTACTATAATATGAAGTAGTGAATTAAAGTGTATATTGCATATACTGTTCAGACGATTTACTCCTGGAGTACCTCGTTTGTATCTCGCTATCACATGATATGTGATGCTCTTGACTTAGCCGTTCTACTCCCAAGGAAGTTGACAACGTTCTCGATCGGTTTATTACTCGATCTTCTTATTCGCGCATAGAATTACGGGTGCAGGCACTAATATATATACTAAATTGCTTCCTTGGACGCGAAGTTATACTCTAGATACATCGGTTCTGGCTTGCGCAAGGGAAGGCCTTCGGTAAAAAGGTTGACTATAGAGCAATAGGTAGCGGTCTACAATGGTTTGGCACTGTTCCTTAATATTGATAACGTGGTATAGCGTGTCCATTCCAATAATATATGCTGGTTTATTCGCCGAATACCTGGTTTGTCTCTCGGAATGACGGGATACATCAAGCTACTGGCACAGCTGTGCGCCTACCAAAGAATCCGGTTACATTCTCGAGCGGTTCGATACTAGATCTTCTAACTCATACATGAAATTAAGGTGCCCGTCACTAAAATGTATACTAGTTTATTCCCATGTGACAACATATTGTACTCTCGGTACAGCGCGATAGGCTTTCGGAGGGTAAGGTCTTGATTAAAGCGGTTGACTTTATTGGAATTGGTAGCATGCTCAGACGGATTGACTCCCTACCATAATATACATACTGCGTTTTATTGTGCCAATGCCAATACTGTTTGGCGGATTAACTCCCGCAATAGTAGGTGTGACTGTTAGTATCGCTGGATCGGTGAAGCTATTGACTTAGCTTTGCTACACTCAAGTAAGATGGTAACGTTCTTCAACGGTTTGGATCTCGATCTTGTATATCATACACGAAGCTAAGGTGCCCGTCACTATAATGACTACTAATGCCGTTCTGTGAACACGTCCTTATTCTCCCCATGAAGCCGGCCAGGTTCGCTTAATGTAAGAACTTCGGTAAGACATTTGACTATATACAAATTTGTAACACTCTCAAACGGACTGACGCTCTACTTTAATATTCAATCCGTGAATTAAGGTGTCTATTGCCAATACTGTTCAGCGGATACACTCCCGGAGCGCCAGGTATGACTCTCAGAATGACATGATAGGTAAAGCTATAGACTTAGCTGTTCGAGTCTGACAGAGTGTGGTAATGTTCTCGAACGGCTAGACACTCGATTTCCTAATTCATACATGAAATTAATGTACCGTTACTAAAATGAACAATAATTCGTTCCACTGAAGACCATGCTATATTAGCGATACAGCGGATTAGTTCTTCGCAAGGAAAGGTCTTCAGTAGAACGTTGGACTTTATAGCATCTGGTTATGCTCTCAAACGGTTTGACGATCTACTTTAAAATAATCATACCACGATTTAAGGTGTTCATTGACAGTACTCTTCTGCGGATTTACTCCCGGCATGCCTGGTTTGTTTCTCGGGATCGCAGGATAGGTGAAGCTATTGAAGCTGTTCGCTTCTCACAGAAGGTGACAACGTTCTCGAACGGTTTGACCCCCGATCTTCTAATTCATACATGAAATTATGGTGCTCGTCACTGAAATGTGTACTCGTTCGCATCGCAGCACATGGTGTTATGGTCTCGATACAGCGGGTCGGTTTTTCGGAGGGTAAGACATTCTGAAAGAAGTTTAACCCTACACGAATAGATAATGTTCCAAAACGATTTCTCGGCTTGCGTTAATATTAAAACCGTGAATGAAAGTGTCGATTGCCGTTACTTTTGACCGGATTTGCTTCCGGGATATTTGGTTTGCCTCTCCGAATTATGCGATACATCAAGCTATTGACATACCCGTTCGTCTCTCTCAGAAGGTGTAAACGTTCTCGAACGCTACGACACTCGATGTTTACAATTAAAGAATAGCATGAGGTGTTCAACCCCTAAAATGTCTAGTAATTTATATCTGTGCACATTATGCAGGATACTAGGTAGAGCCGGTTAGGTTCTCGGAAGGAGTGGTATTCAGTAAAAGGAATGACTTTATGCGCACTAGTAGTGTTCTGCGTCGGTTTGGCTCCCCACATTAATATTCATACTGTGAGTTACGGTGTCAGTTGCCAATAAACTCCAGCGGACTTACTCCCGGATTACCTGATTTGAATCTCGGAATCACAGGATAGGTGAAGCTATAGACTTATCTGTTCGAATCTGAGAGAGTGTGGTAATGTCTTCGAACTGCTTGACCCTCCATTTCCTAATTCATACGTGAAATTAAAGTACCGTCACTAAAATGTATAATAATTCGTCACACTGAAGACCATCCAAAGAGAGTGGTAACGTTCTGAAGCCGCTGGACCTTCAATCTTCTAATTCGGACATGAAGTTAAAGTGCCCGACGCTGAAAGGCATACGACTTCCTTTCTCTGAACTCGAAGTTATACTATCAATACCGCGGGCTAGATTTTCGGAGGGTATGATCTTCGGTAAATCGTTTGATTTTATACCAACTGGTATCGCTCTCAAACGGTTTAACGATCTACTTTAATGTTCAAACCGGGAATAAATGCGTCTAATGCCAGTACTGTTCAGCTACTTTGCTTCCGGTACGCCTGGTTTGACAACCGGAATAACAGGATAGGTGAATCTGTTGTCTCACCTGTTCGTTCGTAGGGCGTGACTCTCGATTATTCTGCTCGAACATGAAAATAAGGTGTGCTTCTGCTATAATGTCTACTAATGTGTTGCGGTGTTCGTTGAGCATGACACTTGCGGCAGCGGCGAATGTTCTTGGAAGGCAAGGTATCCGGTAAAATGTTGACTTTATACCATTTGATAATGTTCTCCGGCGTATTCACCTCCTATTTTAATATTCACGGCGTGAATTGAGGTGCCGATTGCTAATACTGTCCAGCTGATTTATGCCTGGAATACCTGATTTCACTCTCACAATCACAGGATAAGTGGAGCTCTTGACTTAGTCGTTCCTCTCTCACAGAAGGCAGAATCGATCTCGATTGGTTTGATTCTCTGTCTTCTAATTTATACATGAAGCTATGGAGCCCGTCACTGAAAATGAGAACTAATTTCGTACTCTGAACGCGAACTTATTCTCTAGATGACGGCACTGAGGTTCGCGGAAGGTACGGCCTTACGGTATAGCCTTTGACTTTATAAACATCGGTAACGTTGGCTAACGGATTGTCGATCTACTGTAATACTCAAACCGTGAATTATGGTGTCAATTGCCAGTACACTTCAGGGTATTTACTTCCGGAATATCTGGTTTGACTCTAGGAATCACAGGACATGTGAAGCTATTTACTTAGCCCTTCGTCTCTCACAGAAGACGGTAACGTTCTCGAACGGTTCGACACTCGATCTTCTCAGTCATGTATGAAATTTTGGTACTCGTCAGTAGATCTATACTAGTTGATACCTCTAAACACGGTGTTATACTTTCGAAACGTCGAGTTTGCTTCTCCGAACGTAAGGCCATTGGTAATATGTTTGGCTTTATACCAATCGGCAATGTACTCATATTGTTCGACGCTCTACTTTTTTATTCAAACCGTGAAATAATATGTCTACTGGCAGTAATTTCAGCGAAATTACTCTGATGTTTCCCGGATTGATTCTCGCAGTCACGGGATAAGTTAAGCTATTGACTTAGCCTTTTGTCTCTCACACACGGAGGTTACCATCTCGAACGGTTTGACCCCCCATCTTCTAATTCATGCACGTAACTATGGAGCTCGTCACTAAGTTGTATACGAGTTCGTACCTCTGCACACGGTGTTATTCTCTCGATACAGCTGGTCAGTTTATCGGAGTGTAGGGCATTCTGTAAGAAGATTATACCTACAAGTATAGGAAATGGCTTCACGGTATGCCTTAATGTTCAAACCGTGAATTGAGGTGTCTCTTGCCAATACTGTACCGTGCATTGACTCACGGAATATCTGGTTTAACTTTCGGAATCACATGATTTGAGAAACTATTGACTCAGCCGTTGGTAGCTCACCGAAGGTGGTAACGATCTCGAACGCTTTGGCCTTCCATACTGATATTTACAAACAAACATGTGTTGCTCGTCCGTTAAAATATCTACTAATTTATTTCCGTGCACATTAAGAAGGACGCTCGCTACAGCGTGTTAGGTTTTCGGAAGGTACGGTATTCGGTGAAATGTATGACTTTATGCGCATTGATAATGTTCTCCGCCGGTTAGGCTCTCTACTTTAACATTCATATATTGAATTAAGCTGTCAGTTGCCAATTGTGCACAGCGGAATAAGTCCCGGCATTCCTGGTTTGAATGTCGGAATAACAATATAGGAGAAGCTATTGACTTAAACGCTCGACCCTCAAAGAAGGCGTGATTGTTATGGATAAGACCGTCTTCCGATCTTCCCATTCATACATGAAATTAACGTGCTCGTCAATAAAATGTCTCCTAAGTTGCTTCTCGGAACACGAAGTAGTACCCTCGACATGGCGGGTTCGCTTCTCGGAAGGTAAGGCCTACTATAAAGGGTTAGACCCTATACGAATAGGTATAGTTCTACGACGGTTTAGCGTCCGACTTCAATATCTGAACGCTGAACGATAGTATCTACTGTCAATACTGTTCAGTGGATTTTCACCCGGATTACCTGATATGACTCCCAGAATCACAGGATATGTGAAGCTATAGACGTAGCTGTTCGAATCTGAGGGAGTGTGGTAATGTCCTCGAACTGCTTGACCCTCCATTTCCTAATTCATGCAAGAAATTAATGTACCGACACTAAAATGTATACTAATTCGTTTCCTTGAACACGAAGTTATACTCTCGATACAGCGGGAAAGGTTCTCGTGAGGTAAGGCCATCGGTAAGAAGTTTGACAGTATATCAATAGGTAGCGTTCTACAATGGTTAAACTCTGTTCTTTATTATTTATATTATGAAATTGCGAGTCCAATTCCAAGAATGAACTGCGTGATAAGTCGCGGAATACCTAGTTTCTCTCTAGGAATCGCAGGATAGGTGAAGCTTTTGGCGTTTATGTGCGACCGTGAAAGGAGGTGATGCATATGCGTTTCCCTGAACAGGAAGGTACACTCTATATACAGCGATTTTGGGACTCGGAAGGTAAGGCTTTCGGTAAAATGTTTTACACTATACCAATAAGTGACATTCTACAATGGATGGACTATATACATTAATGCTTATATCGTGAACTTGGCTGCCTATTGCCAATATTGTAATGCGGATTTAATCTTGGAATACCTGATTTTAATCTCGGAATCATAGGATGGGTGAAGCTATTGCCTTAGCTATGCGACTTTCATTGAAGGTGGTTTCATTGTCAATCGTTGTAAGTAGCGATCTTGATATTCGTTTATCAAATTAAGGAACCCGTCACTAAAACGTATACAAATTTGATTCTGTGAACGCTACGTAATACTCTCGATACACCGGTTAGGTTATCGGAAGGTAACGCTTTCTGTAAAACCATTGAATCTACTGCAATGGGTAATTGTCCACAACGGCTTGACGGACTGGTTTAATATTCATACCGCGAATTAAGTTACAGATTGACAATACTCTTCGGCGGACTTACTCCCAGATTAGCCGGTTTGCATTTCGGAATTCCAGGATAGGTGAAGCTATTAATTTGTCCGATCGACTCCAAAAGATGGTGGGAACTTTCTCGAACGGTTTGACTCTCTATTGATCTATTCATACATGAAAATGAGGAGTCCGTCTGCTACGGTATGTACTAGCTTGTTTCCATGAGCATTGAGCAAGACACTTGCTGCAGCGGGTGAGGTTCTTGGATGGAGAGGTATCCTGAAAAATCTTTGACTTTGTACCATCTAGTTATATTCTCCAACGGTTTGACTACCTACTTTAATATTCATAACTCAGATTAAGGTGCCTATGGCCTATACTGAACATCGGATTCACTCTCGGAATACCTGTTTCGAAGCTTGGAATCACAGGCTAAGTGATGCTATTGTCATAGTTGTGCGAATCAAACAGATAGTTGCGTCGTTCTGGAACGGCATTCATATTCATCTTCTTATTCATATATGAAAAGAAGGTGCCCGTCACGAAACACAATAATAGGTTGTTCGCTTGAACACGGATTTAGACAATTGATACCGCAGGTTAGGGTAACGGAAGGTAATGTCTTCGGCAAAAAGTTTGATGATATGCCAATATGTAACGTTTGACATAGATTTGACAATCTACTTTAATATTCGTACCGCGAATTAACGCTACCATTGATAATACTGCACTGTAGCTTCACTCCCGGAGTATGTGGTCTGTTTCTCGGCATGACATGATATGTGTATCTATAGATTTCGCAATTGGACTACAGAAGAAGGTGGTAACGTTCTCGTACCGTTTATCACCCGATCGTCCTATTCATACATGCCAATAAGGAGTCCGTGTGCCAAAATTTCTACAAACTTGTTCCGCTGAACATTAAGGAAGCCAATCGCTACGGCGGTATGGGATCTCGGAAGGTAAGGCCTGCGGTAAAAAGTTTGACTCTATGTTCATTCATTATGTTCGACAACGGCTTCACTCTGTACTTTAATATTTATACCTGGAGGTATGGCGTGAAACGCCAATATTGTACAGCGGATTCATTCCCTGAATAGCTGGTTTGACACTGTCAATAGGAGGATACGTGAAAATATTGACCTACTCGATCGTCTCTTTCACAAGATGGCAACGTTCACGAGCGGTTCGTCCCTCGATCTTTCAATTCATGCATGAAATTAAGGTGCTCGTCACTAAAATGTTTACAGGTTCCTACCTCTGAACGTGGTGTTATACTCTCGATACAGCTGATATCTCTTTCGGAGGATATGCTATTCTGTATGAAGTACTCAACTCGAACATCTAATGTTCTACAACGATTTGACGGCCTGCATTAATATTCAAACCATGAATTGAGGTGCATATTGTCAATACTGTACAGAGTCTATGCTTCCGGAATATCTGGTTTATCTTTCGGAATTATTCGATATGTGAAGCTATTGACTTAGCCGATCGTCTCTCCCAAAATTTGGTAGTAACTCTCTTGAACGGATTGACTGTCGATCTTCTAATTCATACAAGAAGTTAAGGGGCCCGTCACAAAGAAGTATAATAATTTGCTTCTCTGAACACGAGGACGTACCCTCGATACTGCGCGTTAGCTTCTCGTAAGCTAAGGCCTTCTTTAAAGAGATCTCCACGGCATGACTCTCTACATAACTATTCATACTGCGAGATAGGGCATACAGTGCAATACTGTGCAGTGGATTTACTCCCGGATCACCACGTTTGACTCTCGGAATCACATGATTGGTGTAGCTATTGACTCAGCTGTCCTATTTTCAGAGATGCGGGTAATGGTCTCGAACTGTTTGACCATGGATATTTTAATTCAAACATGAATTTAAGGTGGCATCACTAAAATGTATTCTAATGTGTTTCTCTAAACTCGAAGTTATACTCTCGATACGGCTGGTTGGGTTCTCGGACTGGAAGGCATTCGGCAAAACGTTTGACGCTATGCATGTAGGTAACGTTCTCAAACGGTTTGACGCTCTACTTTAATATTCAAGACGGGGAATAAAGTGTCTATTGTCAATACTTATCAGCGGATGTACTCCTAGAATGCGTGGTTAGACTCTCCGAATCACTGGATAGATGAAGCTGTTGATATAGCCGTTCGTCTCTCACAGCAGGTGGCTACGTTTTCGATCGCTATTGACCCTCGATCTTCTAATTCATGCATAAATTTATGGTGCTGTCACTAAATTGTGTACGAGTTCGTACCGCTGAAAACGATGTTATACTCACGCAACGGCGAGTCTGTTTCACCGTAGGTATGGGTATCTGTAATGTGTTTGACGCAATTCTCTCAAACAGTTAGACGCGCTTCTTTACCAACCAAACCGTGAACTAAGGTATATCTTGTCAATACTATTTGGCGGACTTATCCGGTAATACCTGGTTCGACTTTCGGAATCACTGAATTGGTGAAGCTATGGACGTAGCCGTCCGAATTTCAAGGATGGTGGTAGCGTTCGGAAACAGTTTGACACTCGGTCCACAAATTCATACATGAAATTAAGACATACGGCACTAAGACGTATAATAGTTTGTTTCTCTGAACGCGAAGCCATACACTTGATGCAGCGGTTTAGTTTTTCGGAAGGTAAGGTCTTTTGCAAATCGTATGACTTTACAGCAATTGGTAATTATCCTCCACGGTTTGACAGCCTGCTGTAATATTCGAACCCTGAATTAAATTTTCCATTGCAAATGCTGTTGAGACAATTTACTCGCGGAATACCAGCCTTGGCACCCCGATTCTCAGATATAGGTGAAGCTATTGATGCAGCCGTTGGACCCTCAAAGAATGTGGGACAGTTATCGAACGGTTTCACTGTCACTGTATCTTTCATGTTTGTCATTCATGTCATTCATGTATTTGTCATGGATATTTCTATTCATACATGAAAATTAGGTGCCCGCCTTTTAAAATGTCGACTTATTTGCTCCTATGAAAATAACGCAAGGCAATAGTTACAGCGGTCTGGGTTCTCGGATGGAAATGTATTGCGTCAAATTAATTACTTTATAACAATTGCTAATGCTATCCTTCGGATTGACTGTCTATTTCAACTTCATACCGTGTGTTAACCAGCGTATTGCCAATAGCGATCAGCGGATTCACTCCAGGATTATCAGGTTTGACTCTTAGAATCGCAGAATACGTGAAGTTATTGACTTAGACGTTCGTCTCGCATAGAAGGTGTTAATGTTCTCGAACGGTTTGACCCTCGATCTTCCAATTCATACTCGAAGATAAGGTGCCCATCACTGTAATGAACACTATCTATATATCCTGAACACGAAGTTATACACTCCATACAGCGGGTTAGACTTACGGCGTGAAAGGTCTCGCGTAAAGCATTTGAATTTATGCAAATTGACAAAGCACTCAAACAGTTTGACGCTGTATATTAATACTCGAACCGTTAATTGTGGTGTCCATTGCCAATACGATTGACCAGATATACCTCCGGAATACCTGGATTTACTTATGGAATCAAAGGATTGGTGAAGTATTTACTTAGCTGTTGATCTCTAACAGTAGGTGGTAGTGTTCTCGAACGGTCTGATCCTCGATCTTCTCATACATACACGATGATAAGGTGCACATCACTGTAATTAATGATAGTTTCTCTCGCTCACCTTGAAGTTATGCTCTCGATACAGCGGGTTATTTTTTGGCGGGTGATGTTTTCGTTAAAGCGTCTGACTTTATTGAAATCGATAAGGATCTCAAACGGTTTGACGCTCTATTTTAATATGCAACCCGTGAATTAATGTGCCTATTGCCAAAACTCTTAAGCGGTCTTTCTGCCGGAATATCTGGTTTGACTCTCCGAACCACTAGACAGGTGAAGCTATTGACTTACCTGTTCGTAGCTCACACAAGCTGGCAACGTTCGCATGCGGTTTGGCCCTTAATCTTCTAATTAATACATGAAGTTAAGGTGCCCGACATTCAAGTGAATACTGATTTCTTTCCCTGATCACAACGTTATACTCTCGATACAGCGGTCAGTTTCTCGGAGGTAAGGCCGTCTGTAAAGCTTTTGACATTAACCCAAGAAGTAACGTTCTACAAAGCTTAGACTGTGTACATTAATATTCAAACCGTGAATTAAGGTATACGCAGCCTATATTGTACAGCGGATTGACTCCGGGAATACCTGGTTTGACTATTGGAATGACAGGATAGGTCAAGCTACTAACTTATCCGTTGGACTATCAAAGAAGATGGGATCATCCGCGACCGGTTTGACTCTCGATAATTCTCCTCATCCATGAGAATAAGGTGTGCTTCTGCTATAATGTCTATTAATTCGTTTCGTGAATGATAACTGAGACAGTGGTTACAGCGGTATAGGTTCACTCAAGGCAAGGTCTCTGATTAAACGATTGTCGTTATACCAATTGGTAAGTACCTCAAACGGTTTGACGCAATACATTAATGTTCAAACCGCAAATTGAGGTGTCCTTTGCCAATACTGTTCATCGTAGAAACTTCCGGAATACCTGGATTTACTATCGAAATAACAGGATAGCTGAAGCTATGGACATAGACGTTCCATTCTCGAAGAAGGTGGAAGCGCTCTCGAACGGCATGACTGTCCATTTTTCTATTTATACATGAATATAGCGCTTCCGACTGCTAAAATGGCTAATAATTTGTTTCCGGGAGGACTGAACATTACACTCGCTGCAGCGGTTTAGGTTCTCTTATGTATGGTATTCGGTAAGAATACTGATTTTATACGAATAGGTAAACTTCTCCGATGGTTTGAGTCTTTACTATAATGTTCATACCGTAGATAAAGGTGTATATTGCAAAACTGTTGAGCGGACATACTGCGTTAGTCTCTCGAAATCACAGTATAGGTGAAGCTATCGACTTAGCCTTTAAACTCTCAGCGAACGTGGTAAAACTTTGGACCTGTTTGACCCGATCTTCTAATTCATTCGGAATTACTGTGTCCGTCAGTAAATATATAGCCGTTCGTACTTCAGAACACGGTGTTGTACACTCGAAAGAGCTAGTCAGCTTTTCGGTGGGTAAGGCATTCTGTATGAAGTTTAACCCTACACGGATAGGTAATGTTCGACAACGGCTAAACGGCAGGCTTTAATATTCAAACCGTGTATTCAGGTGTCTATTGTCAATACTTTAAAGCGCATTTACTCCCGGAATGTCTGGTTTAGCTTCCGGAATCACAGGATGTGTGAAGCTATTGACATAGCCGTTCGTGTCTCAGAGAAGCTGTCAACTTTCACACATGGTTTGACACTTGATCTTCTTATACATAATGAAATTAACGTCCCCGTGACTAAGATGGTTACTAACGTGATTCCCTAAGCTCGTAGTGATACTCTCTATACGGCGGTTCAACTTCTTGGACGGTGCGGCATTCTGTAAAACGTTTGATCTTGTTGCAATTGGATGCATACTCACACCGTGAGAAGCTCACTTTTATTATTCTCTTGGCCAAGTATGGTATCTATTGCCCATACCGCACAGCGGGTTTACTCCCTGAATACCTGGATTGACTCTCGAAATGGCAGTAAACTTAAAACCATTGACTTAGCCGTTTGTCTCTCACAGGAGAAGGCAACGTTCTCGAACGGTTGACTCTGGATCTTCTAATTCATACATGAATTCAATGTGACGTCACAAAATTGTATAATACTAAGTTCGCCATAACTCGCAGCTATACTCTCGAAACGGCGTGATAGCTTCTCGAACGTTGTGTAATTCGGTAAAACGATTGACTCCGTAGCAATTAGTAACGTTCTCACACGGCGTGACTCTTTACTTTAAAATCCATTCCGCGAATTTAGGTATATATTGCCAATAATCCTCAGTGCATTTACTCTCAGATTACCTTGCTAGACTCTCGGAATTATAGGGTAGGTGGAGCTATTGACTTATCCGTTCGATTCACAAAGTGGGCGGTAACATTCCACAACGGTTTAGCGCTCAATCTTCTAATTGGTGCATGAAGTTAAGGTGCCATTCACTGAAATGAGTACTAATTTCGTTCTTTGAACGCGAGGATATACTCTCGAAGAGGCAGGTTAGCTCCTCCGAAGGTGTCCATCGGTAAAGTGTTTGATTATATACCAATTGGTAACGGTCCACAACGGGTTGACGGTCTGCTTTAACACCCATGCCGTGAATTAGGTTATCTATTGACAATACTGATCTGCATGCTTACTCCTGGTATACATGATTTGCCACTCAGAATCAGTGGAGACGTGCTGCAATTGACTTAAATGTGCGACCTTCAAAGATGGTGACAACGATCTCGATCGGTTTGACACTCGATCTTCTAATTCGTACACGAAATTAAGGTTCCAGACACCAAAATATATATTAATGTGGTTCTCTGATCACGTAGTTATACTCTTGATACAGCGGGAAACGTTCTATTAGTATAAGGCCTTCGGTAAAATGAGTGACTCCATAGGAAAAGGTAACGATCTACAACGATTTGACTTTCGGTCTTAATATTCATATATGATGTTCAGGTGCCCGTCACTAACATGCGTAGTAATTTGTTCCACTGAACACGATGTTGTTTTCTCGATATAATTCGTTAGGCTCGCGGAGGCTAAGGGATTCAGTAAACCGTTTGATTCTATCCCAATTGGTAACGTTCTCAAACGGATTGATTCTGTACCTTAATATATATACCGTGAAATAGGGTGTCTAATGCCAAATCTATACAGCGGATTTACTCCCGGAGTACATGGCTTGATTCTTGGAATCATGGAATTATGAGAAGCTAATGACATAGCTATTCGCCTCTCATAGAAGGTAGTAACGTCTTCCAAGCTTTTGATACTCGATCTTGTAATTCATATACCAAAATAAGGTATACCTCTGCTGTAAAGTTTACTAATTTGTTTTCGTGAGTATTAATCATGACACTCGCTACAGCGAGTTAGGTTCCTGGAAGGCATGGTATGCGGTAAAATGTTTGACTATATACCATTTGGTAATGCTCCAGAACGGTTTGACTCGCTACATTAATATTCATACCGTGACATAAGGTGCCTATTGCAAATGCTGTTCAGCGGTTTTCTCCTGGAATTGCAGGCTTGACTCTCGGAATCACGATTATACGTGAAGCTGTTGCCTTGTCCGTTCGTCTCTCACAGAAGGTGGTAACGTTCTTCATCAGGTTGACACTCGATCTTCTGTCACATACATGAAATTATGGCGCTCGTCACAGAAAGGACGTCTAATTTCTTTCCCTGGAAATAAGTTATTCTCTCGAAACGGCTGGTTAGCTACTCCGATGGTAAGGCTTTCTGAAGAACGTTTGACTTCATAGCAATTGCTAACGATCTCAAACGGTTCGACACTCTACGTTAACATTGAAACAGTGAATTAAGGTGACAGTTGCCAATAAGCTTAGCGGACTTACTGACGGATTACCTGATTTGACACTCGGAAACGTAGGATAGGTGAAGCAATAGACTTTGCCGCCCGACTCTCACAGAGGGTGGTAACGTTCTCGATCCGTTTGACACTAGATATTCCAATTCATAACTGAAATTATGGTGCCGACACTAACATAGATACTAATTGGCTTGTCTGAACAGGAAGTTATACTCATCATTCGGTGGGTTATCTTCTCAGAAGGTGTGGCTTAGGTAAAAAGTTTGACACAATACCAATTCGTAAGGATCTACATCGGTTTGACTCTGGATTGTAATATTTGTACCATGATATATGGTGTATGATGCAATACATTACAGCGGATGTATTCCCGTAATGGCTTGCTCGACTCTCGGAATCACAGATGGGTGAAGCTATTGCCTTAGCTATGCTACTTTCAGTGAAGGTGGTATCGTTGTCGAACGTTGTTACAGTCGACCTTCTTATTCATACATCAAATTAAGATACCTGTCACTAAAACGTATACTAATTTAATACTCCAGATTAGCCAGTTTGACTTCCAGAATCACAGGGTAGTTGAAGCTCCTGACGTAGCCCTTTGACACTCATAAGAGGTGGCAACGGTCTCGAACGGTTTGACCCTCGACCTTCTAATTCATACATGAAATTAAGGCGCCCGTACCTGAAATGATTACAAATTTCTTTCTTTTAACACGAAATTACACTCCCCATGGCGCGGGTCTGGCTCTCGGAAGGTAAGGCCTTCGGCAAGACGTTTGACTTTATACAAATCGGTATCGTTGTAGGACGATTAGACGATCTGCTTTAACATAGATACCGCAAATTACTGTGACTATTGCCACCACTGTTCTGTGGATTTTCTCCCGTATGCCAGGTTTGACTCTTGGAATCAAAAGACAGGGGAAGCTATTGCATTAGCCGTTAGACTCTCAGACAGGGCGGCCAAGATCTC
>NW_027470227.1:0-41626 GCF_051020765.1 Lasioglossum baleicum
AACTCGCTGCTGCGTGATATGTAACTGGCTGGTAATGTATTCGGTAATAAGAAGGACTTCATACGAATTAGTAATGTTCTCCAGCGGTTCGATTGCGTACATTAATATTCATATCTTAATTTAAGGTGTCCATTGCGTACACTGAATAGCGGATTCACGGCCCGAATGCCCTGCTCGAATCTCGGAATCACAGGATCGGTGATGCTAATGACTTAGCTGTGCGATTGTCACTGAAGGTAGTATCTTCTGGAACAGTATCCCCATCAGTCTTCTTACTCACACATGAAATGAAGGTGCCCATCACAAAAAGGAAAAATGGGTTGTTTCCCTCAACTCGAATTTAGACTATGGATACAGCCGCTTTGAATATCGGATGGTGAGTTCTTCGCTACAACGTTTGACTTTATACGAACTGGTAAATTTTTCAAGTGGTTTCACGGTCTACTTTAATATTCAATCCCTCAATTAAAGTGTATAGGGCCAAAACTGTCACGCGGATTTACACCCGCCATACAGGGTTTGATTTTCAGAATCACATGACCTTCGGTAAAAAGTTTGACTATATACCAATAGGTAACGTCCAACAACGGGTTTACTTAGTACTTTGTTACTTAAACCGTGAGTTAAGGCATCTACTGATAATACTGTATAATGGATTTACTCTCGGATTAACTGATTTCGCTCTCGGAATCACAAGATATGTGAAAAGTTGACTAAGCTGACTCTAAAAGAAGGTGGTAACGTCCTCGAACGGAATGACCCTCGACATTCTAATTCATACATAAAATTAAGGCAGCCGTCACAGACATAATGACTAATTTCTTTCTCTGAACACGAAATTATACTCCCGAAACGGCAGGCTAGCTTCTACGAGTGTAGGGCTGTCGGTAAATTGTTCGACTTTATACCAATTGGCAACGCACTAAAACGCTATCACGCTCTACTTTAATATTCAAAGCGTGAATAAACGTGTCAATTGTGAATACCCTTCTGCGGTCTTACTCTCGGCTTTCCCGTGATGCCTATCGAAATCTCGGGACAGGTGAAACTATCGACATAGCTATTCGCCTCTCGCAGAAGGTGGTAACGTTCACGAACCGTTTGACCTCCGACCTTATAATTGATACATGAAGTTAAGCAGCACGTCACTAAATTGTATACTAGTTCTTACCTATGAGCGCGGTGTTATACTCACTACACAGCGGGTCAGTTTTTCGGAGTGTAAGGCTTTCTGTAAGGCATTTAACCCAGCATGAGTTGTTAATGTCTTACATCGACTTGACGGCCTGCTTCAATATTCAAACCGTGAATACAGGTGATTATTGCCAATATTTTTCAGCTGATTTCCTCCGGGAATACAAGGTTTGACACTTCACATTACAGGATATGTGAATCTATTGGCTTAGATGTTCGTCTCTCACACAGGTCGCAACATTCCCGATCGGTTTGATCCTCGATGTTCTATTTCGTATATGAAGCTAATGTGCTCGTCACTAAAATGTACACTAGTTCGTACCTATGAACATGGTGTTATACTCACGATACAGGAGGTCAGTTTTTTGAAGGGTAAGGCGTTCTGTAAGAAATGTAACTGCACACGAATATGGAATGATCTTCAACGGCTTAACGGCCTTCTTTAATATTAAAACCACTAATTACGGTGTCTATTTTCAATACTCTTCGCCGCACTTACTCCTGAAATACATGGTTTGACACTCCGAATCACAGGATTGGTCAAGCTTATGACATAGGCATTCGAATCTCAGCGAAGGTGGTAACCCTCTCGAGCGGTTTGGCCCTCGACGTTCCGATTCATGGATGAAATTGTGGTGTTCGTCTCTAAAATGTATACTAACGTGTTCCACTGGACTCGATGTTATACTCACTATGCAACGGGTGAGATTCTCGGAAGGTCAGGACTTGCATAAAACGTTTGACTTTGTACCAATTGATAACTCTCTCAAACCGCTTGACGCTCTACAGTCATATTCAAACTGTGAATTAAGGTGTCAATAGCCAATACATTTCGGCGGATTTACTCCCGGTGTAGCTGGGTTGACTCTCTGAACCACAGGATAGGTGTAGCTATTGACATAGCCGTTCGAATCTCAGAGAAGGTGGTAACGTCCTTGGACTGTTTGGCCCTCGACCTCCTAATTCGTAAATAAAGATAAGGTGCCCACCACTGAAATGAATACTAATTTCGTTCTCTGAACGCGACGTTATACTCTCCATGCGGCAGGTTAGCTCCTCCGAGGTGTTTATCGGTAAAGCGATTGACTCTACACCAATAGGTAACGGTCTACAACGGGATGACAGTCTGCTTTCATATTCGTACCGTGCATTAAGGTGTCTGTTGCCATTACTCTTCAGCGTATCTGCGTCCGGAATACCTAGTTTGAATCTATGAATCGCTGTACGTGTGAAGCTATTGATTTAGCCGTTCGGCTCTCAACGAAGGTGGTAACGTTCTCAAGCAGATTGTTTCTTGATCTTGATATTTATTCATAAGAATGTGGAGTCTGTCTACCATTATGTCGACTAATTTGATTCCGTGAATAATAATCAAGGCCCACGGCACAGCGGGTTCGGTTCTCGGAAGGTAAGGCATTCGGTAAAAATAATGACTTATTACGAATTGGTAATGTTCGCCGGCGGTTTAACTCTCTACTTTAGTACTCATATCGTGAATTATGGTGTCTGTTGCCATTTCCCTTCAGCGGATTTTCTTCCGGAATACCTTGCTTGACTTTCGGAATCACAGAATAGGTGTAGCTATTAAATTAGGCGTTCGAGTCTCAAGGAATGAGGTACAGTTCTCGAAGGATTTGAACCTCGATCCTCTAATCCGTGACTGAAATGAAGGGTCTTGTGAATAAGATGTATACTATTTCGTGCGTGTGAATACGGCTCTACTCTCCCGATGCAGTGAGATAGTTCTCGGAGGGAAAGGCATTGTGTGTCAAATTTGACCCTACACCTACATGTATTTCTCTACAACGGCTTGTCGCCCCGCTTCAATATTCAAACAGCGAATTATGGTGTCTATTGCCACTACTGTTCAGTGGATTTTCTCCCGGTATGCCAGGTTTGACTCTCGGAATCAATGGACAGGGGAAGCTACTGAATTAGCCTTTAGACTCTCAGGCAGGGCGGCCAGGATCTCGAACGGTTTGACCATAGACCTTCAAATTCATACATCAAATTTATGTGCCCTTCACTATAATGTATACTAATTCGCTTAGCAGGTTACAAAGTTTTACTCTCGATACAGCGGGATACGCTCTCGGAAGGTAACGTATTATGTAAAAAGTATGACTTTATAACAATTGGTAATGTTCTCCGACGATTTGACTCCCTACTGTAATGCTCATGCCGAGAATTTGCGTGTCGACTGCTAATACTGCACAGCGTCTTTACTCCAGGAATACCTGGCTTGATTCTCGGAATCATAGGGTAGGTTAGGCTATTTACATGGTAGTACGACACTAGTAGTAGGAGGTAACGTTCTCACACAGTTTGACCATCGTTATTCTAATTCATACATGAATTGAAGGTACCGTGACTAAATTGTATACCAATGGGTTTCCTTAAACACGTAGATACTCTCGATACGGTGGGCTAGCTCCACGGACGGTAAGACCCTCGGTAAAACGTTTGACTATATAGCAACTGGAAACGTTCTCAAACGGGGTGAGGCTCTATTTTATTATTCAACCAGTGGAGTATGGTGTCATTTCCAATACTGTTCAGCTGATGTACTCGCGATTTACCTGGTTTGACTATCGGATTCAAAGGATAGATGAAGGTATTGACTTCTCCGTTCGACAATCAATGGCAGTGGTAACGTTCTCGTACGGTTGGACCTTCGATCTTCTACTTCAAACCCGAAGTTATGGTTCCGGACACTGAAATAAATACTAATTTCTTTCCCTGAACACGAAGTTATACTCTCGATAGAGCTGGTTAGTATTTCGGATGGTAAGGTCTCCTGTAAAACGTTTGACCTTATAGCAATAGGTACGATAGCAAACGGTTTGATGTTCTAATTTACTATTCAAACCGTGAGTTAAGGTGTCCATTGGCAATACCCTTCCAGCAAGATACCACCTTCTCCGAGAGTCGAACGGCTGAGTCAGCAGTTTCACCTATACTTGTGATTCCGGGGGTCCACCCTGGCATTCCAGGAGTAAATCTGCTGAACAGTATTGGCAATAGACACCAGGCAATAGACAGCTATATTTACGGCTTGAATATTACAGTAGAGCTTCACCCGTTTCAGAACGTTACTAATTCGTGTAAAGTGAAACGTTTTACCGAAGGCCTTACCTTCCGCGAACCTTAGGGCCTTTATCGAGTGAATAAGTTCGTGTTGAGAGAATGAAGTTAGTATTCATTTCAGTGACGGCATCCTAAGCTTCACGTATGAATTGGGAGATCGAAGGTCAAACCGTTCGAGAACGTTGCCACCTACTGTGAGAGATGAAAGGCTAAATATGTAGCTCCACATGTCCTGTGATCCCGAATGCCAAACCAGGTATCCCAGCAATAAATGAGCTGTACAGTATGGGCAACAGACACCTCAATCCACGGTTTGAATAATAAATAATTCGATCGGTAATGACACCACCATCTTTGACAGACGAGCGATTAATTCAATCGCTTCACCTACATGACGATACCAAGAGTCATCTACGGTATTCCGGTAGTAAGACCGATGACACGCTTTGCAATAGACATCTTATTTCACGCAATGAATATTAAAGTCGGGAGTCAAACCGTCGGGGAGCATTACCAGTTCCTATAAAGTCATTCCTTTTTTGATTACCTTACCTTTCGGGATCCAATCCTGCTGTAGCGAGTGTCCTGCCTAATGTTAACAGAAATCGAGAGTTAAAGCGTTCGAGAACGTAACCGCCTTCCTTGAGATTCGTACGGCTACGTTAATAGCTTCACATATCCTGAGATATCGAAAGACAAACCAGATAATGCGGGAGTAAATTCGACGTACAGTATTGGAAATAGACACCTCAAATCATGGTTTGCATATTAACCAGTTAACTGTGGCGCCCTCGTTTGGGAGCGCGCACCGTTTTGTGTCGCCAGAAACTAGCCATGATGAGCATACTCGTCAATCACAGAGTAAGTTTCGCTGGTGAGATATTGGATCAAAGTGATGGGATTATTTTATAAGATTGACATTTTTATTACTAATATATACTTATTTTGTTAACTTAAACATATATGACGTACTTACGAGACGAAAAAACAATTAACTACATATGATAGAAAGAATTTAAATTCCAGCTGTGGCGTGGTATTCAGCAAATCAGGATGTTACACATAATGGTACTTCACAAATGGAACACCAGTAACGGGATTCTTTCCTGATCTTGCGATTATAACAACATACACACCTTCGGGTAGGATTTTTCATATTCGAAGATCCGGGTATATAATCCAGAACATGATTCCCGAGTATTTGTGTTACATTAGGCCTAGTTTGTTTGATCCTTTGGAATCGAACGGCTATGTCAGTATCATCACCTATCATGTGATACCGTGAGTCAAATCAAGTAATCCGGGAGTAAATTCGCTGATCAATCTTTGCATTAGACACGATAATTTGCGGAATAAATATTGAAGGACAGATTCAAGCCGTTGAAGAACTTGTCTGCATCCAGAGTATAACTTCGTGTTCACGAAAGCGAGTTAGTATACAAATTAGAAACGGTCACATTAATTTCATGTACAAAACAGAAGATCGAGTGTGAGAACGTTACCACCCACTTTGAAGGTCGGAGGCTGTCACTAGCATCACACATCCTGTGATTACGAGAGTCAAACCAGGTATTCCGGGAGTAAGTCGGCTGAAAGGTATTGGCAACTGACACCTTAATACCCCGTACGAATATTAATGTAGAGAGTCAAACCGACGGAGAACATTACCTGTGCGCATAAAGTCATTCCTTTTACCGAATACCATACCTTCCGAGAATCTAACCCGCTCCTGCGAGTGTCCTGCATAATGTGCACAGAAACAAATAAGTAAACATTTTAGCGGACGAGCACCACATGTTTGCGTATAAATAACAGCATCGAGAGTCGAAGCGTTCGAGAACGGTACCATCTTATGTGAGAGACGAAAAGCTGAGTGAATAGCTTGACAAATCCTGAGATTCGGAGAATAAAACCAGGTATTCCGTGAGGAAGTTCGCTGATGCGATTGGCAAGAGACAACTAAGTTCACGGTTTGAATACTACAGTAAAGCGTCAAACCGTTTGGTTGCGATTCCGATTGGTATAACGCCAAATATTTACCGATGGCATTTCCATCGTGGACGCATCCGGCTGTAGCGATTGGCTTGCATATCTTTCACCGGAACTAATTAATAGACATTTGGGCAGACGGACAGCATATTTTCATGTATGGATAGGACTATCGGCGGTCAAACCGTGCGACGACGTTACCACATTCTTCGAGAGTCCAACTGCTAAATCAATAGATACACATATCCTGTGATTCCGATGTTCTGGCCGTGTATTCTAGGAGCGAATCCACAGTGCCGTATTGCCAATGGACACTTTAATTCACGACACGAATATTAAAGTTGAATGTAAAATATTTGTCGATAGTTACCTATTGGTATAGCGTCAAATTTTAGAACGAAGACCATCCCCTCCTATATCCTAACCTGCTAAATCGATAGTCTAAATTCGTGTTCTAGGGAAGAACCTATTATTGATTTTAGTGACGGGTACTATAATTTCATGCATGAATTAGAAGAATCGAGCCACAAACGGGTCGAGAACGTTAACACCTTCTATGAGATTTGAACGGATAAGTCAATAGCTCCAACTAGCCTTTGATTCCGTTTGTCAAACCAGGTAAACCGAAAGTAAATCCGCTGAACAGTATTGGAAATAGATACCTTAAATTATGGCACGAATATTAATGAACAGGGTCAATCCGATGTAAAACGATACCTATTGCTGTAGAGTCAACCATCTTCGAAGGCCATACCTTCTGAGAAAACTACCCGCTGAGTCGACTGTATTACTTCGAGTTCAGAGAAGCAGTCTAGCATACATTTCAGTGACGGGCATCATAATTTCATGAATGATTGTGAAGTTCGATCGACAAACCGCTCGAGAACTTTACGACCTTCTGCGTGAGTCGTACGGCTAAGACAATAGCTTCACATATCCTGCGGCTTCGGTGCCTAACCAGGTATACTGGGAGTAAGTCCAGTGAGCAGTATTGGCAACACACACCTTAACTCTCGGTTTGAATACTAAGTAAGAGCGTCCATCCATCTGAGATGATCACCAATTGGTATAAAGTCAATCTTCTTACCGAATAGCAAACTCTCCGTAGGCCTAACTCCCTGCATCGAGAGTATAACTTCGTGTTCGAGAAAGGAAATTAGTACACACCTTAGTGACGGGAACATTAATTTCATTATGAATAAGAAAATGGAGGGTCAAACCGATCGAGAATCTTGCCACCATCTGGGAGAGGCCAACGTGTGAGTAAGTATTTTCACGTATACTCCGATATCGAGTGTCATACCATGTATTCAGAAAGTAAATGCGCCGTGTAGTTTGGCAATAGATACCTCAACGCGCGGAGTGAATATTAAAATAGAGCGTAACACTGTGTGCGAACATGACTAATTGCTATGAAGTCAAACGTTTTTCAGAATGCTGTAACGTTCTAGAAGCTAACCCGCCGAAGCGAGAGCATAGCTACGTGTTTAGAGAAACACATTAGTAAACATTTTAGAGACGGGGACCTTATTTTCATTATGAATGAGAAGATCGAGTGTCAAAGAGGAAATCGAGAAAGTTACCACATTCTGTGAGAGACGAACGGCTAAGTAAATAGCTACACATATCTTGAGATTCCTGAAGTTAAGCCAGATGTTCCGGGAGTACATGTCCTGTACAGTATTGGCAATATACACCTCACTTCACGGTTTGAATATTAAAGCATGCCATAAAGCAGTTTGAGAGCATTGCCAATTGGTATAAAGTCAAACACTTTACAGATGACCTTACCAACGGAAAATCCAATTCGCCGTTTCGAGAATATAACTAGGTATACAGAGACAGAAATTTGTCTTCATTTCAGTGATGGGCACCTTAACTTCATGTATGCTTTAATAGATCTAGGGTCAAGCCTTTCGAGAACGTTACCACCTTCTTTAAGTCTCGAACGGCTAAGTTTACAGCTTCACCTATCCAGGGATTCCGAGAGCCAAACGAGGTATTCCGGGGGTAAATCCGTGAAGCAGTATTGACAATAGTAGCCATAATTCAGGGATTGATTTTTAAAGCAGTGCGTCAAGCTGTTTGTAGGCGTTACCAATTGGTACAAAGTCAAACGCTCTCCTCAAGACATTATCCTCCGAAAATCTAACCCGCTGTATCGGGAGTATATCATGGTGTTCAGGGGAACGAGTTGTATACATTTCAGTGACGGGCACCATAACGTCATGTATGAATTAGAAGATCGCTAGGTAAACTGTTCCAGGACGGTACCTTCTTCTCTGAGGGTTGAACAGCTATGTCTATAGCTTCAACTATACTGTGATTCCGAGAGTCATATCCGGTAATACAGGAATAAATCCGTCGTACAATATTGTTCTTGGACATCATATATCACGGTACTGATATTAACATTCACAGCCAAAACGTTGTAGACCGTTACCTGTTATATAGAGACAAACATTTTCCGAAGGCCTTACCATCCTAGTAGCATACAAGCTGTATAGAGGGTGTGGCTTCGTGTTCAGAGAAGCAAGTTAGTATGAATTCTTATGACAGGCACAATAATTTCATGTATTATTTAGGTGATCGAGGGTCAAACCGTTCGAGAACGTTACCACTTTCTTTGAGAGAAGAACGGCTAAGTCCATAGCTTGACGTATTCCAATATTCTAAGAGTCAAACCATGTATTCCCGGAATTAAGGTTACTAATTTGTTACCTTGAACACTGAGCAAGACAGTTGCTGCAGTGGGTTGGTCATCTCGGAAGGTATGGCATGCACGAATAAATAACGTTCTATAAAGATTTGACTTGCGACTTTAATATTCGAGCCGAGAATTAATATGTATATTGCCAAAACTTTTCAGCGGATTTACTCTGGTATTACCTCATATGACTTTCGGAATCATAGGATACATGAAGCTATTGACCTAGCCATTCGACCTCCATGGAGTGTGGTAACGTCCTCGAATGGTTTGACCCTCGGCCTTCTAATTGATACATGAAATTATGATGCCCCGCTCTAAAGTGTCTACTGCTTTGTTTCCACGAACACTAAGCATGGTACTCCCAACAGCGGTTTGGGTTTCTCGACATGTTCGGCCTTCGGTAAAAAGATTGATCGTATACGAGTACGTAACTTTCAACAACCGTTTGATGATCTACCATTATAATCAAACCGTGAATTAAGGGCCCTACTGCCAATACTTATCACCGTACTTACTCCTGGTATACCTGTCTCTGGCACACGAAGTCACAGCATAGGCGAGGCAATTGAGTTATCCGCTCGACTCTCACAGCAGTTGGTAACGTTCTCGATCGTTTTGACACTAGACTCTGTAACTCATACATGTTTTTAATGTTACCGGCAGGGAAATGTATACTAATTTGTTTCTCTGGACAAAAAATTTGTCAGTACACCATTGGGTAACGCTGTACAACGGTTTCCCTCTGTAATTCAATATTTATTCGGATGAATCGAGTGTAAATTGCCAATACTGTACTGTGGACATAATACTGGAATACCTTGTTTGACTCCCGGAATTACAGGAGAGGTGAAGCTATTGACTTAGCGACAGTCAAACGTGGTCGACACGTCCTCGAACGGTTTGACTCTCGATCGTGTTATTCATACATGAAAATAAGGTGTCCGTCTGATAAAATGTCTTCTAATTTGCATTCGTGAACACTAGGCAAGGCCCTTCGTCCAGCGGATTAGGTTCTCGGAAGGTAATGGTATTCGACTACAAGAATTACATAATAGAAATTGGTAATGTTCTCCGACAATTTGCCTCCCTACTTTAACACTCGTGGCGAGTATTAGGTTGTCCATTGCCAATACTATTCAGGGGATATACGCCAGGAATACCTTGTTGAGCTCTAGAAATCACATGATGGATGAAGCTGTTGGCTTAGCAGTTCTATTCTCAAAGAAGGTAGTAATTTTATCAAGCGGTTTGTCACTACACCCGCCTATTCATACTTGAAAATAAGATGTCCGCCTTCTAAAATGTCTACTAATTGCTTCCAGTGAAAACTAGACAAGACAATCGCTACCGAGGATTGGTTGCTCAGAAGGAAAGGTGTTGGGTATGATTAGTGAATTTACACTAATTAGGAATGCTCTCTTACGGCTTGACTCTCCACTTTAATTTCGTACCGTGAATTATCGTGTGTGTTGCCAATACAGTTCGGCGGATTTACTCTCGAAATACCTGCTTTGACTGTCGGGATCGTAGAATACGTGAAACTATTGACACAGTCGTTCGTCTCTCGCAGAAGGTGGCAACGTTCTCGAGCGGTTTGACCATCAATGTACTAATTCGTACACGAAGTTAAGGTTCCCGTAACTGAAATGAATAGTAATTGTTTTCTCTGAACACGAACTTATACTCTCGATGATGCCGGTGATGTTCGAAGAAGGTAAGGCCTTCGGTAAGACGGTTGTCCTTATACAAATTCGTAATACTCTCAAACGTCTTGACGCTCTACTGTAATATTCAAATCGCGAATGAATGTGTTAATTGACAATTCCGTAGACAGCATTTACTCTAGGAATACCTGATTTAACTGTCGGAATCATTAGAAAGGAGAAGCGATTCAATTAACCGTTCCACTCCCAATGAAGGTGCGAATGGTCTCGAACGGTTTGACACTCGATCTTCTTATTCATATTTAAATATTAGGTGTGCTTCTGCTGTAATATCTACTCATTTGTTTGGGTGAGCACTAAGCACGACAGTCGCTCTTGCGGGATATGTTCTAGGAAGGTTATGTGCTCGCTAAAAAGAATGACCATATACCAATTGGTAAAGTTCTCTGACGAATTGACTTCTACTTTAACATGCATACCGTGAGTTAAGGCGTCTATTGCCAACACTGTACAGCGGACTGACTCCCAGAATACCTAACCTGACTATCGGAATCGCAGGATAGGTGCAGCTATAGATTTAGCCGTTCTTCTCTCGCCGAAGGTGCTAAAATTCTCGAAAGGTTAGAACCTCGATCTCCTAATTCATGCATTGATGTAAGGAGGTCGTTAGAAAATTGTCTACTAGTCCTTACCTCTGGGCGCGGTGTTATTCTCCCGATACAGCGGGTCAGTTTTTCAGATGTAAAGGCATTCTGTAAGACATTTAACCCTACGCGCATAGTTATCGTTCTACAACGGCTTGACGGCCTGCTTTAATATTCAAACCGTGAATGGAGGTATCCATTGCCAAAACTGTTGAGCGGATTTACTCCCGGAATACCTGGTTTGGCTCTCGGAATTGCTGGATCCGAGGAACTACTGACTTAGCCGTTTGTCTCACACAGAATATGGCAATTTTCTAGAAAGGTTAGACACTCGACCTTCTTATTCATAATGAAATCAACGTCCCCGTCAATAAAATGTTTACTAACGTGTATCCTTAAACACGTAGCAGTACACTCGATACGGCTAGTTAGCTTCTCGGACGGTGAGGTATTCGGTAAAACGTTTGGCTTTATAGCAATTAGTGCGTTTCCTCACGGTGCGACGCTCTATACTAATATTCAATCCCCGAATTTATTTATCTATTACCAATTATCCTCGGCGCATTTACGTCCGCAATACCTTGATTCAATTTCGGAATCATAGGATAGGTGAAGCTAATAACCAAGGCGTTCGATTCTGAACTAACCTTTAACGTTAACGTACGGAATTACACTCGATCTTACAATTCATATATGAAATTATGGTGTCCGTCACTAAGGTGTAAATTAATTTGTTCCCCTGAACACGATGTAATACTCCCGATAAAATTGATTAGGCTTTCGTTGGGTGAGGTCATCATTGAGACGTTTGACTTTATAGGAATTGGTAACGTTCTACAACGATTGGACGTTCCGCATTAATATTCAAACCGTGAACTAAAGTACCTATCGCCAATACTGTTCAGCGGATTTGCTCCAGGAATATCTGGCATGAATTTCGGAAACACGGGATATATGAAGATATTGACATAGCTGCTCGAATATCATACAAGTTGGAAATGGCGTCGAACGGTTTGATCCTCAGTTTCCTAATTCGTGCACGAAATAAGGATGCCATCACTATAATGTATAGTAACGTGATTCTCTAAACCCGAAGTGATACTCTCAATACAGTCGGTCAGTTTATTGGTGGGTATGGTCTTCGGCAGAACATTGTCTTTAGACGAATTGGTAATGTTCTACAGCGGTTTAACGGCCTGCATTAATATTCACACATGGAACTGAGGTGTGCATTGCCAACACACTTCTGCGGATTTACTCTCGGATTACCTGGTTTGACACTCTGAATCAAAGGGTAGGTGAAGATACTGACCTTGCCGTTCGATTCACAAATAAGGTTGTATCGTTCTCGAACGGTTTCACAATCGAGCTCCGAATACATTAATGAAAATAAGGTGCCAGTCACTGAAGTCTATACTATTTCCTTTCACAGAACACGAAATTTACTTTCAATACAGCGAGTTAGGATATCGCATGGTATGGAATCCAGTAAAGTGCTTGACTCTATACGAATAAGGAACGCTTTTCAACGGTTTGACGCAAAGCTTTAATTCTCAAACTGTGGATGAAGGTGTCCGTTGCCAGTAGTGTACAGCGGATTGAATCGCAGAATACCTTGTTTGACCTTCGGAATCACAGGGTAGGTGTAGCTATTGTTCTAGAAGTCCGGCTCTTGAAAATAGGTGGTAACGTTCTGGAGCGGTTTGACCATCCCTCATCTTATTCATACATGAAATTATGGTGCCTGTCACTAAAATGTATACTAATTTGCTTCCCGGAAAGCGAAGTTATACCGTCGATACAGCTGGATAGGCTTCTGGTGTGCAAGGTCTTTAGTAATACCGTTCAGCGGATTTACACATGGAATACCTGCGTTTTATTGACGGAATCACAGGAAGAGTAATGCGATTGACTAAATCGTGCTATTCTCAGAAAAGGTGGAAACCTTCCCAAACGGCATTACACTTGTTCTTCCGATTCATACATGAAATTGAAGTTCGCGTGTCCAAAACGATTACTAATTTGTTGCTCTGAACACGGTGTTTTACCCTCGATACAGTGGGTTAGGATTTCGGAGTGTAGCGTTTTCAGTGTGACGTTTAACGTTATACAAATTGGTATCGCACTGAAACAGTTTCACGCTCTACTTTGATGTTCAGACCGTGAATTATAGTGTCTGTTGCCTACACTGTTTAGCGGATTTAATTCCGGAATACCTGATTTGACCCTCGGAATCACAGGAGAGGTGAAGCTATTGACTTAGCCTTATGAGTCTCCAACAACGTGGCAACGATCTCGAACGATTTGTCTCTCGATTTCGATATTTATTCATGAAAATATGGTGCTTCTCTGCTAGTATGTATTCCTATTTCTTTTCGTGAACGATAAGCAAGACGCTCGCTACAGAGGGTTAGGATCTCCGAAAGTAAGGTATTCGGTAAAAGAAATGACTTTATACAAATTGATAGTGTTCGCTGACGGTTTCACTCTGCACTTTAATACACATACCGTGAAATAAGGTGTCTGTCAGCACTGTACAGCTCGCGGAATACCTCGTTTGACTCTCGGAATCATAGGACAGGCGAAGCTTTTGACTCTACCGATCCATTCTCAAAGAACGTGGAAACGTTCGTGAAAGGTTTGTTACTCGATCGTCTTATTCATAATGAAATTAAGGATTCTGTCACCATAAAGTCTACTTATTTCATCCTCTGGTCACGAAGTTATACTCTATTTACGGCGAGTTAACTTCTCTGATGGTAAGGCTCTCTGTAAAATCTTTGTGTCTATAACAATAGGTAACGTCCTAAAACAGTTTGATGATCGGATTTAATATTCATTCCGTGAAGTAAAGTACCAGTTGCCAATACTGTATAGTGCAATTACTCCCCGAAGAGCTGGGTGTGACTCTCGGGACACAGGAGAGGTGAACCTTTTGACTTTGCCGTACGATTCTTGAAAAAGGTGGTGACATTCCCGAACTCTATGATTCTTGAAACTGATACTTATACATGAAAATGTGGTGTCCGTCCGTTAAAATTTCTGCCAATTTGTTTCTGTGACCATTGAGAATGACACTCGCTACAGCGTGTGAGGTTGTCGGATGGTATGGTATTCGGTAAAACGTTTAACTTCAACCCGTTTGTAATCTTCTCAAACGGTCTGACGTCCTACTCCAATGCTCAATAATTTATGGTGTCCATAGCCAATAAAGTGATTCGCATTTACTCCTGTAATACCTGGACTTTCGCTCGGAATCACGCGGCAAGTGATGCTACTGCCTTAAGTATGCGACTTTCAGCGAAGGTGGTATCGTTTTCGATCGGTGTAACCCTCGATCTACTTATTCATACATGAAATGCAGCTGCCTGTCATTAAAATGTAGACTAATTTCTTCATCAGAATACCATGCTATACTCTCGGTACAGCGCGTTAGGCTTACGGAGGGTAAGGTCATCAGTAAAACGTTTGACTTTATAGCAACTGGTAACGTTTTCAAACGACTTGCCGCGCAACATAAATATTAAAACCTCGAATTAAGGTGTCTAATACCAATACTGTACAGCGGATTTTCTCTCGGATTACCTGGTTGGACCCTTGAAATATCAGGATAGGGGAAGCAATTGACTTAGTCGTACGTCTCTCGAGCAATGTGGCGACGTCCTCCTTCTGTTTGGTCCTGGAGCTTGTAATTCATACTTGAAATTAGGTGCTGTCGCTAAAATGTGTACTTATATGTTTCCATAAACACTAAGCAAGGCATTCCATACAAAGGTTTGGTCTCCTCGGAAGGTAAGGCCTTCGATTAAAAGTTAGATTCTATTCGACTAGGTAATGACCTTCAATGGTTTGACGCTTTACCTTAATATTCGAACCGTGAATTAAGGTGTCAACTTGTGACGGTGATGTAACGTGCCGTGCCTGGCACTAGGGCCTAGCGACGCGGCCCCCATGTGCGTGGCATTAGGATACGCCCAATCAGTGCAGTGCGCGGCCCACCTTACCACGCACCTACTAATTAGATCGTAGATTGCACGCCCTACGCACCACCCTTGGGTATACCGGGACATTTCAAAATCCCGACTGACACTGCAGGGCAGTGCCCGAGCTGCTGTCACGAATTTCGCCCGTGGTAGGTCTCACCCTCCTAGGACGGGGCACGCTATCTCGCGATTTGGTCATACCACTGCACGCTCGAGACCAACACAAGCAACCAAGTGTGGCGACAGACCGAAGCCAGCCTCCCCAGGGCTGGAACCGTTTCCCGAGGTACCAGTGAATGCAGGGCCGTTCTGGTAGTACCCCGCGCAAGGACAGCATACTTCCTGAATAATGTGGTTGCTCACCTCGGCCTAGGTACGTCTGACTAGGGCACGGTGGGTTCTTCATACCCATACTGCAATGGAACCAGAATGCCAACCGCATCCCCTGCGTGGGAATTAAGGTGTCAATTGCTAATACTGGATAAGCGGATTTACTCCAGTAATACCTGCATTGACTCCCGGAATCACTAGAAACGTGCAGCTATTAACTTCGCCGTTCATCTCTCTGTGAACGTTGTATCGCTCCCGAACGGTTTGACACTCGATCACCTAATTCATTCATGAAATTATGAATGTCACTAAAATGTATTCTAGTCCGTGCCTTTGAATACGGTGTTGTGCTCCCGATAGAGCGAGTAAATTTTTCGGAGGGTAAGGCATTCTCTAAGAAGTTTAACACTACACATATAGGTAAAGTTCAACAAAGGTTTGGCGCTCATCCTTAATGATGATACCGTGAATTAAGATCTCTATTGCTAATGCTGTTCAGCGGTCTTACTCCCGAAATGAATGGTTTGTCTCACGGACTGACAGGATAGGTAAAGCTACTGACGTTGCCGTTCAACTATCAGAGAACGTACCAGAATGGTTTGACATTCGATACTCTTATTGATACATGAATTGAGTTGTCCATCACTCCAGCATATACTAATTTGTTTCTGTTTACACTACGCAACAAGCTCTCTGCTGCGGGATAGGTTGTCGGCAGGTAAGGTAATTGTTAAAGCGTTTGACTTTATACCAACTGGTTACGCTCTCACACGGTGTGACGCTCTATCTTTTTATTAAGGCGTCTATTGGCAATACTGAACATGGAAATTACTCCCAGAATACTTTATTTGATTCTCGGAAAAACAGGATTGGTGATGCTCTTGTCTTAGCCGTTCGGCACTCAAAGCAGGTGGTAACGTTATCGAAAGGATTGACTCTCAATATTCCTATTCATACCAAAAATAGTATGTTCGTCTGCTAAAACGTCTAATGATTTGTTCCTGTGAGCGCGAAGAAAGACACTCGCTACAATGGGATTGGTTCTTGGAAGGTAATGTCTAGTGTAAAAAAGAAGAATTGACTTTGCACAAATTGGTAATGGTCTCCGGCGGATTGACTCTCGACATTAATATTCATACCGTGACATAAGATGTCTATTGTCAATGTTGACCAGCGGATATACTACCGGAATAACTAGTTTGGCTCTCGGTATCGTAGGATAATTAAAGATACTGACGTAGCTGTGCCTCTTTAAAAGAAGGCGGTTTCGTTCTCGAACGATTGACTTTTGATTCTCCTACTCGCACAAGGAAACAAGGTGTCCCTCTCGTAACATATCTAATAATATGTTTCCGTGAACACTAAGCAAGGCACATCCTACAGCGTGTTAGGTTCTCGGAGGGTAAGGTATCCGGTAAAAAGTATAACTGAATACTAATAAGTAACGTTCTACAGCGGTATGACTCTGTACTTTAATATTTATTCCGTGAATTAGGGTGTCTAATGCCTATGCTGTATAGGTGATTTACCTGGTAAATACCTGGTTTGACTCTCGGAATCACATGATAAGTGAAGCTATTGGCTAAGGTGGGCGACTTTCAAAGAAGGTTGTAACGTTCTCGCACAGTTTGCCGTCGATATTCCTGTATATCCATGAAAATAATGTGTCCGTTTGCAAAAATGTGTACTAATTTTATCATGAGAAAACGAAGGAGAACAATCGATGCAGCGTTTCAGCTTCGCGGAAGGTAATGCCTTCGGCAGAGTGTTTGACTCAATAGCAATAGCTGACGTTGCAGAAATGTGTGACACTGTACATTAATATTTATACGGGGATCTAGGGTGCATGGTGCCAATACTTTTCAGAGGATTTATTCCCGGTACTCCTGGTTTTACCCTTGGTATCACGGGATATGTGAAGCTATTGGCTTAGCTGTGCGACTTTCTGGATGGCTGGTAACGTTTTCCATCGGCCTGACTCTCAATGTTACTACTCAGATGTAATAATATTGTGTCCCTCCGCCGAAATATCTACTGATTCCTTTTTTGCGCGAACAATCAGCAAGACACTTCCTACAGCGGGTTTGGTTCTCGGAAAGCAAGGTATTCGGTATCAACAATGACTTCATACCATTGATTATGATCTCCGACAGTTTGTCTCCCAGCCCTAATTTTTATAACACGTATTAAGGTGTCCACTGCCAATATTCTAAACCAGATTGACTCTCAGAATACCTAGTTTAACTATCGGTATGATAGGGCAGGTCAAGCTACTGACTTATCCGTTCGACTCTCAATGAAAGTGGTAACGTTGTGGATCAGTCTGCCTCCCGATGTTCTAATTGTGACAAGAAGTTAAGGTGCACATCACTATGATGTCTACTAATTTGCTTCTCGGGAGTGGAAGTAGTACCCTCAATATAGCGGGTTCTCTTCTCGGAAGGTGAGGCCTACGGTAAGGTGTTAGACTGTACACGAATAGATAATGTTCTAGAACGGTATGGCGATCCGCCCATATACCGTATATTCGAACAGTCAATGATAATGTCTATTGCCAATACCTCTCATCGAGTTTACTTCCGGAACAGCAGATGACTTTCGGAATCAGAGGATAGGTGATGTTATTCACTTAGCCGTTCGACAGTTAAAGAAGGTGGTATCGTTATCCATCGGTTTGTCCCTCGATCATCTAATTTAAACATGAATTAGTGTACCCGCCACTTAAGTGTGTACTAATTTGGTTCACTGAACACGAAGTTATACTCTAGATTAAGTGGAATAGGTTCCCGCAAGATAAGGCAATAGGTGAAATGTTTAGCAATACGTAGCATTCCATAAAGGATTATCTCTGTCCTTTAATAATTATATAGTGAAGTAGTGTGTCTAACTCCAATATTGTACTGCGGGATAAGTCGCGGAATACCTGGTTTCTCTCTCGGAATCTCAGCATAGGTGGAGATTCTGACACAGTCATTCGACTCTCAGCGAACGTGGTAAAACTCCGATTCGTTTTGAACTCCGATCTTCTAATTCATGCAAGAAATTATGGTGCCGGTCTCTAAAATGTATACTAATGTATTTCTCTGGACACGGAGTTATTCATTAACAATTGGTAACGCACTCAAGCCGCGTGACGCTCTATATACCTATTCAAACCGTGAATTATAGAGTCAATTGCCAATAATATTCAGCGGATGGACTCCCGGAATATAGGGCTCGGCTATCGGAAAGACAGGATAGGTGAAGCCACTAACATTTCCATTCGACTCACATGGAAAATGAGACCGTCCTCGAACTGTTTGACAGTCGATGATTTTGTCCATACATGAAAATAACGAGCGCATCTGCTATAATGTCTACTAAATTGCTTCCGAGAACAATAAGTAAGGCACTGTTTACAGCGGGTTAGGTGTTCTCAATGCATGGTATTCGGTGAGAAGAATTACTTTGTACCAGTAGGTAACGTTCTGCATCGGTTTGGCGTTATGAGTTAATTTACAAACCTACAATTAAGGCGTCCATTCTCAATCCTGTCCATCGGATTTTCTCCAGCATTACCTGGTTCGAAGCCAGTAATCGCAGGCTAGGTGAAGCTATTGACTTAGTTGTGCGAATCAAACAGAAAGCTGTACCGTCCTGGAAAAGCAAGCATATCGATCTTCTTATTCATACATGAAAAGACGTTGCCCGTCACGATACAGAATATGAGGTTGCTTGCTTGAACACGAATTTAGATCATCGATACAGCAGATTATGGTATCGGACGATAAGGTACTCTGTAAAAAGGTTTACGACATGCCAATTTGTAACGTTCGACAAATATTTGACAATCCACTTTAATATTCGTATCGTGAAATATCGCGACTATTCGTAACACTGCCCTGTGGATTCACACCGGGAGTACGTGATCTGACTCTCGGAATGGCAGGATATGTGTATCTACTGATTTAGCAATTGGACTATAGTAGAAGGTGGTAATGTTCTCGCACCGTTCGACCCTCGATCATCCTACTCATACATGCAAATATGGTGTCTGTGTACCAAAATGTCTATTAATTTATTCCGGTGAACACTAATCAAGTCAATCGCAACAGCGGGATGGGATCTCGGAAGGTAAGTCCTGCGGTAAAAAGTTCGACTCTATGCCAAATTGTTATGTTCTACAACGGTTTCACTCTGCACTTTAATATTTATACCTGGAGGTATGGCGTATAACATCATTACTGTGCAGCGGATTTGCGCCCAGAATACCTGGTTTGACTTTCGTAATCACGGTATAGGTGATGCTATGGACATATCTGATCGCCTATCACAGAAGATGGTTCCTCTCTCTAACGGTTTGACACTTGATCTTCTTTTTCGCGCAAGAACATAAGGCGCCGTCACTAAATTGTATTCAAATGAGTTTCCATAATCACCTATCTATACTATCAATACGGCGCTTTAGCTTCTCGTACGGTAGGGCACTCTGTATAACCTTTGACTTTATAGCAGTTAGTAACTTTCTTACGCTCCACTTTAACATTCACAAGGCGAATTAGGGTATCTATTGCCAATACCCTTCGGGGGATTTACCCTCGGATTACCTGGTTTGGCACTCGGCATCACAGGATAGGTGGAGCTATTGAATTATTAGTTCGACTCTCAAAGTGGGTGGTACCGTTCACAAACGGTTTGACGCTCTGTGTTAATATTCAAACCATAAATGAAGGTGTTTATTACTAATACTCTTAAGCGGATTTACTTTCGGCTTACCTGGTTTGGCACCCTCAATCGTAAGATAGGTGGAGCTACTTATTTATCGGTTCGTATTTCACGGACGGTGCTAACAATCTCGAACGGTCCGACCTTCGATCTTCTACTCCATACAGAATGATAAGGTGGCCATCCCGAAAATGAATACTAATTTCGTGCTCTGAACACGAAGTCATTCTCTACAAGCGGCAGGTTAGCTTCTCCGAAAATAAGGACTATCCGTAAAGTGTTTGACTTTATGCAAATTGGCAACTCTCTGAAACAGTTTGACGATCCACTATAATATACAAACCGATTATTATGGCGTCTATTGACCACACTGTTGAGCAGTCTTACTTTCGGAATACCTGGATTGCCTCTCAGAATCACAGGGTAGGCGAAGCCATTGACGTAGCCGTTCGTCTCACTGAGAAGGTGGTAACGATCTCAAACGCTTTGACTCTCGATATTGTAATTCATACATGATTTAATGTGCCGTCATTAAGTTGTATACGTATGTGTTTCTCTAATCACCAGGCTATAATCCCGATACGGCGGGTTTAGCGTCACCGAAGGTAAGGTTATCGGTTAAGTCATTGACTTTATAGCAAATGGCAATGCTGTCAAATAGATTGATGCCCAATTTTTAATATTCAAACCGTGAATTATGGAGAATATTGCCAATAATGTTCAGCGGATTTACACCTGGAATACCAGGTTTGACTCTCGGCATCGCAGCATGGGTGTTGCTATTGACTTAGCCGTTCACCTCTCAAGGATGTTGGGAACGATCTCGAACAGTTTGACTCTCGATTTTGCTATGCCTACATGAATGTAATGCGCCCGTCTGCTATACTATCTTCCATTTTCTTTCTGTGTATGGTAAACAAGGCACTCCCTACAGCGGGTTGAGCTTCTCGGAGGGTAAATCCTTCTATAAAATGATTGTCGCTATACCAATAGCGATCGATCAACAACGGCTTGACTCTGCACTGTAGAATATATACCGCGAAGTAGGATACCTAATGCCAATACTGTTCACTGGATTTGCTCCCGGAATAACTGGTTTGATACTCCAAATCCAAGCATAGGTGAAGCTATTGACTTACCCGTTCGAATCTCCAAGAAGTTGCCTACGTTCTCGCCCGGTTTGTTCCTCGACCTTCTGATTCATGGATGAAATTCAGTTGCTCGTCACTGAAATTTATACTATTTTGCCTAACTGACCACAAAGTTCTACTGTTGATACAGGGGGTTAGTTTCTCGGAAGGTACGGCCTGCGGTGAAATGCTTGACTCCATACGAATAGGTAACGTTTTCAAACAGTGTGACGCATTATTTTAATTATCAAACTGCAAATTGAGGTGTCAATTGCCAATACAATATATCGGATTTACTCCTGGAATACCAGGTTCGACTCTCGGCATCGCAGCATGGGTGTTGGTATTGACTTAGCCGTTCACCTCTCAAGGATGTTGGGAACGATCTCGAACAGTTTGACTCTCGATTTTGCTATGCCTACACGAATGTAATGCGCCCGTCTGCTATACTATCTTCCATTTTCTTTCTGTGTATGGTAAACAAGGCACTCCCTACAGCGGGTTGAGCTTCTCGGAGGGTAAATCCTTCTGTAAAATGATTGTCGCTATACCAATAGCGATCGATCAACAACGGCTTGACTCTGCACTTTAGAATATATACCGCGAAGTAGGATACCTAATGCCAATACTGTTCACTGGATTTGCTCCAGGAATAACTGGTTTGATACTCTAAATCCAAGCATAGGTGAAGCTATTGACTTACCCGTTCGAATCTCCATGAAGTTGCCAACGTTCTCGCTCGGTTTGTTCCTCGAACTTCTGATTCACGGATGAAATTCAGTTGCCCGTCACTGAAATTTATACTCTTTTGCATAACTGACCACAAAGTTCTACTGATGATACATGGGGTTAGTTTCTCGGAAGGTACGGCCTGTGGTGAAAAGCTTGACTCTATACGAATAGGTAACGTTCTACAATTATGTGACGTGAGACATTAATATTCAAACCGTGAAGTATTGTGCCGGATGCCAATGCCTTTCAGTGGTTGTACTCATGGATTGCCTGGTTTGACTCACGGAATCCCAGGATAGATTAAGATACAGACTTAGTCTTTCGACTCACGCAGTAGGTGGTCACGTCTCCGAACGATTTGACACACGATGTCATAATTCATTCATGAAATTAGTGTGCCCGTTACTAAAATGAATACTGATTAGCTTCTCCGAACATGAAGTTATACTGACCATACGGGGGGTTAGCATCTCGGCAGGTACGGCCTTCGGTGAAATGTTAGACCCTATACCAATAGGTAAGGCTGTGCAACTGTGCGACCCTGAACTTTAATATTAATAACGGGATATGGGGTTTTTAATGCAAATACCGTACAGCGGATTTACACCACGAATGCGTGGTTTTACTGTTGGAATTACAGGATGGGTGAAGCTGTTGACATTGCCGTTCTTATCACAAAGATGGAGGTATAGTTCTCGAACTGCATGACCCGCTACCATCTAATTCATACGTGAGGTTATGGTGCCCGTCACTGAAATCAATAGTAACTTCTTTCTCTGAACACGAAGTTATACTCTCCATGAAGTGGGAGCTGTTCGCGGATGGTATGGTCATCGATAAAACGTTTGATATAATAGCAATGGATAACGTTCCCAAACGGTGTGACGCATTATTTTAATTATCAAACTGCAAATTAAGGTGTCAATTTCCGATACAATATAGCGGATTTACTCCTGGAATGCCTGGTTTTACTCTCGGAATTCCAGGATATGTGAGGCTACTGATATAGCCGTTCGATTCTCAACGAAGGTGGTCAATTTCCCGAGCCGTTTGACACTCGACCTTCTAATTCATATATGAAGTTTACGAGTACGTCACTAATATCTTTACTAATTTGCTTCTCTGGGCACAAAGTTATACACTCCATACAGCGAGTTAGTTTCACGGAAGGTACGACCGTCGGTGAAAGGTTTTACTTTATACGAACACGTAACGTCCTTTAACTGTTGGACTCAGTACTTTGATTTTCAGACTCGGAATTACGGTGCCTATTGCCAATACTTTTCAGCGGATAAACTCCCAGTACAGCTGGATTGACTCTCGGAATCACAGGATAGGTGTCGCACTTGACTTAGCTGAGCGACCGACAAGAAGGGTGGTATGTTCTCCAACGGATTGACTCTCGATATTCTTATTCATACAGGAAGTGACGGTGCCCGGCACTATGCGAAATAATAGTATGTTTCTGTAAAGACCAATGTATACTATCGATACAGCGGTATAGGTTGTCGCAGCGTGAGGTCTTTGACAAATCGTTTGCTTTATACCAACTGGTAACGTTCACAAACGGTTTGGGGCTCCGCATTAATATTCAAACCAAGAATTAAAGTGCCCATTTAAAATTGTGTGCAGCGCACTTTGACTCCCGGAATTCCTGGTGTGTGCCTCCGAGTCACAGGATTGGTGTAGCAGTTGGCTTAGCAGTTCAGCGCACAAAGAAAGTGGAATCGTTGTAGGACGGCTTGAATCTCGATCTTTCTATTCATACATGAAAATACGGCTGCCGTCTGCTAAAATGTCTACTAATTTGTGTCCGTTAGCACTAAGCAAGACACTCGATACAAGGGGTTATTTTCTCGGAAAGTACGGTATTCGGTGGAAAAAATGACTTTATACAGAATTGATAACATTCTACGACGGTTTGACTTCAACTTTGATACTTATGCCGCGACTTAAGGCATCTCTTGCCAATACTGCGCAGGGAATTTACGCCCGGAATACCTGGTTGGACACTCGGAGTCACAGGACAGGTGAAACCTTCGACTTAGCCCTTCGACTACAAATGCGGGAGGCAACGTCCTCGAACTGCTCGAGTCTCGATGTTGTATATCTTACGTGAATTTAAGGTGACGACACTAAATTCTATACTAATGTGTTTTCCTAAACATGAAGCAATACCCTCGCTCCGGTGGGTTAGGTAAGGAATTCGGTATAGCATTTGACTTTATGGCAACTGTAACGTTCTCACACGGTGTGACGCTCTATTTTAATAATCAGTCTCCGAATTAGGGAATCTTCTGCCAATAATGTACCGTACGCTTACTGTCGGAATATCTGGCTAGACTTTCGGCATCACGGGATGTATGAAGCTATTCACTTAACCCTTCTATCTCAGAGAAGGTGGCAACGTTCTCGATCTGTATTACCCACGATTTTCTAATGCATACATGATGTTAACGTGTCGTGACTGAATTGAAAACAAATTTCGTACTCTGAACACGATGTTATACTCTTGAGAATCGAGCGGATTAATTTCTCAGAGGGTATTGCCTTCGGTCAAGGGTTTGACTTTATAGCTATTTTTAACGTTCTCAAACAGTTTCACGATTATTTTAATATTCGACCGTAAACAAAGGTGTCTATTGCTAATACTTTTGAGCCTATTTACTCCCGGTGTACCTGGATTGCCTCTCGGAATCACAGGATATTTGAAGCTCTTGACTTAGCCTTTCTATTCTCAAAGAAGGTGGTAACGTTCTCGAAAGGTTCGACCCTCGACCATCTAATTCGTACATGAAGTTAATGTGCCCATCACTAAAATGTATACGAGTTTTCTTCTCTAAAACAGAAGTTATACTCACTATACGGCATTTTATATTCTCGAAAGGTAAAGCCTTCGACAAAATGATTTATTCTATACCAATTCGTAACGTTCTACGACGGTTTAACTCGGGACATTAATATTTACAGCGTTAAATGCCATTACTGCAGAGCAGATTGACTCCCGGAATACCTGGATTGACTCTCCGAATCACTGGGAAGGTGAAGCTACTGAACGAGCCGCTCGAATCTCAAAGAATGAGGTAACGTTCTTGAACTGTTTGACATTCGATTTTCTTATTCACTATAAAATTAAGGTCCATCACTAAAATGTTTACTAATATGAACCTCCGAACACGAAGTTATATTCCCGATGAAGCGGGTGAGGTTCGTCGAGGGCACGGCCCTGGGTAAAGCATTTGACGTTATAACAATAGATAATGTTCACAAGCGGTTTGACTCTCAATTTTAATATTCAAACCGATAATTAAGATGTCTATTGCCAATACTCTCCAATGTCTTTCCTCCCTGAATACCCGCTTTAACTCTCGCAATTGCATGATAACTGAATCTATTGACTTAGCCGTTCGTGCGGCACGTAAGGTGGCGTCGTCCTCGATGTGTTTGACCCTCGATCTTCTAATTCATACATGAAATTATGGTGATGTCATTAAATTGTACACAAATATGTTTCCCTAAACACATAGCAATACCCTAGATACGTCGGGTTACCTTCTCGGAAGGTAAGGCATTCGGTAATACGTTGACTTTATAGCAATTAGTTACGTTCCCATACGGTGTGACGCTATATCTTAATATTCATTCCTCGAATATAGGTAACTATTGGTAATGCCTTGCAGCGCATTTACATTCAGATTAACTGGTTAGACTCTCGCAATCATAGGGTACGTCGAGCTAATGCCTCATCCGCTCGACTTTCAGAGGTGGTGGAAACGTTCTCGAACAGTTTGACCATCGATAGCCTCATTCACTTGAAGTTGACGTGCCGAAACTGAAACGAATACTAATTTCTTACTCTGAACACGAACATAAACTCTCTATGAAGGCGCCGTGGTTCTGGAAAGGTCTGGCCCACGATTTTCTAATTCATACACGTAATTAAGGTGCCCGTCAGTGAAATGTATCCTGATTTGTTTCTCTGAACACGAAGTTATACTCTCGATACAGCAGGTTTGTCTTTCGGAGTATAACGCTTTCTGTAAGAAGTTTGACCCTATACACATAGGTATGGTTCTACAACGGCTTGATGGCCTGCATTAATATTCAAACCGTGAATTGAGGTGTCTACTGCCAATTATGTACAGCGCATTTACACCCGGAATATCTGGTTTGACTCTCGGAATCGCAGGATATGTGAAGCCATTGATTTAGGTGTGCGACACTCGACGAGAACGGTACCGTTCGCGCCCGGTTTAGCCGTGGATATTATTCCTGTCCGTACATGAAAACGACCCTAGTGCTAAAATGTCGACTTTCTTGATCACGTGAACACTATGCAAGGCAATCGCTGCAGTGAGAAAGGTCTTCGGATGGTAAGGTGTTCGTTAAAAAAATGACTTTACACAAATTGGAAGGGTTCTCGAAAGCATTCTCGCTGTACTTTGATATTGAAGACATGAAGTATGATGTCCATTGCCAATAGTGTACAGCTGATTGGATCCCGGATTACCAAGTGTGACCCTCGGAACCAAACGATAGGTGACGTTATTGACATAGTCGTTCGTCCCTTAAAGAGGGTGGTAATAATCTCGAATGGTTTAACAGTCGATTTTGTTACACGTCCGTGAAAATAAGGTGTCGATCTGCTAAAATATCTACTGGTTTGTTTTCGTGAACACTAGGAAGGGCACTCCCTATAGCGGGTATTGTTTTCGGAAAGTAAGGCCTTCGGTAAATTGATTGGCTATGTAACATTATGTAACGTCCTGCAATGGTTTGACTCTCTACTACAATATTTACACCGTCAATGAAGGTGTCTATTGCCAATACTGTACTGCGGATTTGTTCCTGGAATACCTGGCTTCACTCTCGGTATCACAGAATGGGTGAAGTTATTGACGTAGCTGTACGACTCTCAATGAGGTGGTTACGTTTTCCAACGGATTGACATTCGATCTTTCCACTGATATACGATATTAATGGAGCCTGTCACTAAAATGGCTACTGATTTGCATCTCTGAACACGAAGGTACATTCCCAATCCAGCGTGTTATCTTCTCGGAAGGTAAGACCTTGAGTAAAACTTTTGACAGTATACCAATTAGTAACTATATACAAATGATCGATTCTGTACCATAATATACAAGCCGTGAATTATGGTGTCCATTGCATATAGTGTACAGCGGAATGACTCGCCGAATACCAGGATTGGCTATCGGAATAACAGTATAGGAGAAGCTATTAACGTAGACGTCCGTCTCTCAAAAATGGAGGCAACGTTCTCGAGCTGTCTGACCCTCGATATTCTTCTCGAGCTGCCTGACTCTCGATCTTCTGACTCATGCATGAAGATAAGGTGACCCTAAATGGAGTGCATAATAATTTCATTCTCCGAACACTGAGTAATACCCTCGAAACGGCAGGTTATCTTCTCCGTAGGTAAGGCTACCGGTAAAACGTTTGGCTATACCAATATGTATCGATCTAGAACGGTTTGATGGCCAGCTTTTATATACACACCGTGAATTGTGTTGCCTATTATCAATACTCTTCAGCGAAATTACTCTCGGTTTTCCCTTGTTTGACAAACGGAATAACAGGGTAGGTCGATCTATTCACTTAGCTGTTCGACTCTCGAAGAGGGTGCTAACGTTCTCGACTGTTTGGTCATCGACATTCTAATTCATTCATGAGTTTATGTGCCCGTCACTGAAGTGAAGACTAATTTGTTTCTCTGAACACGAAGTTATACTCTCGTTACGGCGGGATAGCATCGCTTAATGTAAGGCCATCAGTGAAGTGTTTGACTTTATTCCAATTTCCAATGCTCTGAAAAGGTTTGGCGGACTGCACTAATATTCAAAGCGTGAATTATGGTATCCATCGAGAATACTATTAAGCGGATTTACTCCAGCAATTGTTTGAGGCTCCGAATCGCAGGATAGGCGAAGCTATTGACTTAGCTTACCGCCACTCAAAGAAGGTGTAACATTCTCGAACGGTTTGAAACTTTCTATACAGCTGGCTAGGTACTCGGAGTGTAGGGCCTTCGGCGAAACATTTTACATTATACCAATAGGTCACGTTCTGCAAGGGTCAGACTCTGTAGTTCAATATTCAAACCGTGAATTAAGGTGTCCATTACCAATAGTGTACAGCTTATTGTCTCCCGTAATACCGGGATTGGTTATCAGAATAACAGGATTTCTGAAGCTATTGACTTAGCCGATCGACCCTCAACGAAGGAGGAAACGTTCTCGAGCGGATTGACAAGCGGTCTTCTATTTCTTACGTGCAAATGAGGTGCGTGTCTGCTATAATATATACAAATTTCTTTCTTTGAGCACGAAGTCATACCCACGATACAGCGGATTATGATATCGAAAGATAAGGTACCCGGAAAGCAGTATGAGGTTATATCAATTGGTAACGTTCTCAAACGGCTTGGAGCTCTACTTTGACATACAAGCTGTGAATTAAGATATCCATTGCCAATACTATTCTGTGGATGTACTCCTGCGATACCGGGTATTGCTTTCGGAATTGCTGGATAGGTGAAGCCATTGTCACACATGTGCAATTCTCTAATAAGTTGGTAACGTTCTGGAACGGTTTGCATCGCGAACCTCTCATCCATACCTGAAAGTCCTGTCACTAATATAAATACTAATTTGTTTCACTGAACACGAAGCAACACACTCGCTGCAGCGTGTTAGGTTCTCGGTAGGAATGGTAATTGAAGAAATGGTAGACATTAAACCAACTGGAAACGTTCACAAACGATTTCACGCTCTACTTTGATATTGAAACAGTGAATTAAGGTGTCCATTGCCAACAGCGTTCAGCGCAATTACTTTAGGAATTCCAGGCATGCCACTCATAATCACAAGGCAGGTGAAGCTGTGGGCTCAGCCGTTCGACGTTAAAAGAAGGTGATAATGCTCTCGAAAGGTTTGACTCTCAATCTTCTAATTTATAAGTAAATTTAAGGTGACCGTCACTGAAAATTATACACATTTGTTTCTCAGAACAGTATACTATACCCATCGTACTGCGCCTTATGTTCTCGGGAGGTAAGATACGCGAAGAAGAGTATGAACATATACCAATTGGTAACGGTCTCACGCGGTTTCATTCCCTGCTTTGATTTCCGTACCGTGAATTGAGGTGTCTATTGCCAATACTGTTCAGGGTGTTTACTCCCGGAATGTCTGGTGTGGCTCCCGGAATCACAGGATTCGTGAAGCTATTGACTTAGTCGTTCTATTAACTAAGAATGTGGTAACGTTATCGAACGGATTGACCCTCGATATTCCAATTCATACATAAATTTAAGCTGGCAGTACCAAAATATACTCTAATGTGTTTCTCTAAACACGAAGTTATGCTCTCGATACGGCGGGATAGCTTCTCGCACAGTAGGGCTTTCTGGACGACATTTGAATTATACCAATAGGTAACATTCTGCAACGGTTTGACGTTCCTCTTTAATATTCAAACCGTGAATTAAGGTATCTATTCCCAATAATCTTCAGAGGACGTACTCCCGGTTGTCCCTCCCCGAATCGCGGGATATGTGATGCTGTTGTCTTAGTCGTTCTTCTCTCACAGAAGATGTGAACGTACTCGAACTGTTTGACACTCGATCTTCTAATTCATACCTGAAGTTAAGCTGCCCGTCACGGAAACAAATACTAATTTCTTTCTCTGAACAGGAAGTTGTATACTCTCTGACGCAGATAATGTTCTCGGAAGGTACGGCCTTCTGTAAAACGCATATCTTTCTACCAATTGGTAACGTTCTCAAACGGATAGTCACTCTACTGTAATAGTCAAACCGTGTACTATGATGCCTATTGCCATTACTGTTCAGCGGATTGACTGCCTGATTACCTGCTTTGTCTCTCTGAAGCACATGATGGGCGAAGTTCCTGTTTCATCTATGCGACGCTAAAATGGTGGTAACATTCTCGAACGGATTGACCGTCGTCCTTGTAATTCATATACGAAGATAAGGTGCCAATCACTGACATGAATACTAATTTCTTTCTGGGAAGTGGAAGTTACACTCTCGATACAGCGGGTCAGGACCTCTGAAGGAAAGGCCTTCGGTAAAACGTTTGCCTTTCTACAAACTAGTAATGCTCTCAAACAGTTGGACGGTATAGAGTAATGTTCAAGCAGTGAAATTAAGTTGTCTATTGCCAAAACACTTCAGCGGACATTCTCACGGAATACCCAGTTTGACTCTCTTATCCTCATGATAAGTGATGCTATTGACAGAGCTGTTCGACACTCACAGAAGGTGGCATCATTGTAGGAGGGTTTGACTCTCGATCTTTCCATTCATACCTGAAAATAAGGTGCCCGTCACTAAAGTGTACGGTAATTTGTTTCTCTAAACACGAAGTTAGATTCTCGATACAGCGGATTAACTTCGCGGACGGTATGGCCATCAGTAAAATGTTTGACCGTATACCAATACGTATCGCTCTATATCAGTTTGGCTCTGTACCTTAATATCTATAGCCCGAAATATGGCGTCCAATGCCAACGATGTACTGTGAACTTACTCCAAGAATACCTTGCTTGGTGCTAGGAATCACGGGTTGAGTGAAGCTTCTGACTTAGCCGTTCGATTTCCAAAGAAGTGTGTATCGTTCTCGAACGGTTTGACACTCGATCTTCGAATTCATACCTGAAATTAAGTCGGGCGTCTTTAAAATGTATGCTAGTTTGTTTCTCTGGAGATGAAGTAGTACTCCCCATACAGCGGAATCGGTTCACTGAAGATAAGGCATTTGGAAAATAGTTTGACTCCATATCAATAGGTAACGTTCTACAGCATTTTCACGTTCAGCTTTAATACTCAAACCGAGGAACAAGGTGTCAATTGCCAATACTTTTCATCGCAGTATCTCACGGGATACCTGGTTGGACACTGGGAATCACAGGAAACGTGATACCGTCGACTCAGCCGTTCGACGCTAAGTGCGGGTGGTAACGTCCTCGAACGGCTTGAGCCTCGACGTTGCATACCAAACGTGAATTTAAGGTGACATCACTAAATTCTATACTAATATGTTTTCCTGAACAAGAAGCTATACCCTCGATTCAGTGGGTTAGGTACGGGATTCGGTAAAGTGTTTGACTTTATGGCAACTGTAACTTTCTCACACGGTGTGACGCTCTATTTTAATAATCAATCTCCGAATTAAGGAATCTAGTGCCAATAATGTACAGTGCATTTACTGCCGGAATATATGGTTTGACTTTCGGAATCACGGGATGTATGAAACTATTCACATACCCGTTCGTATCTCAAAGATGGTGGGAACGTTATCGATCGGTATGACCCTCGATTTTCTAATGCATATATGATGTTAACGTTTCTCGTTATTTTCTTGAAGGGTATTGCCTTCGGTGAAGCGTTTGACTTTATAGCAATTGGTAACGTTCTCAAACTGTTCCACGATTATTTTAATATTCGACCGTAAACAAAGATGTCTATTGCCACTACTTTTCAGCGGAATTACTCCCTGAATACCTGGTTCGACCCTCGGAATCGCTGGATGGGAGAAGCTATTGACCTAACTCTTCGACTTAGTAGAAGGTAGTAACGTTCTCAAACAGTTTGACGCACTACTTTAATATTCATACCATGAATTATGGTGTCTATTACCAATACTGTTCAACATATTTATTCCTAGAATACGTTGTCTGACTGCCGTAATCACAGGATAGGTGAAGCTCTTGACTTGCATGTGCGACTTTCATTGAAGGTGGGATCTTTTTCGATCGGTTTGACACTCGCTCCAGTTATTCAGTCACGAAAGTAAGGTGCCCGCCACTAAAATGTATAGCAATGTGCCTCTCTGAACACGAAGTTGGACTCTCGATACAGCAGGATACGTTCTCGGAAGGTAACTTATTCTGCAAGAACAATGTCTATATTGCAATTGGTAATGTTCTCCGACGATTTAACTACCTACTAGAATGCTCATGCCGCGAATTCAGGTTCTTGTTGCCAATGCTGTGCAGCGGATGTACTCCTAGTATTCCTGGTTTTATTCACGGCATCCCAGCATAGGTTGCGCTACTAACTTAGCCGTTCGAAACTGAAAAATGGTGGTAACGTTCTACAACGGTTTGACTCTCGATCTTTTCATTCATAGCCGAAAATAAGGTGCCCGTCACTAAAATGTACAGTAATTTGTTTCTCTAAACGCGACCTTATACTCTCGATGATGGCGCTGAGGCTCGCGGAAGGCATGACCTTCGGTAAAACGATTGACTTCATACCAATAGGCCATACTCTAAAATTGTTTGTCGCATTACTTTTTTATTCAAACCGTAAATTAAGGTGTCTATTGGCAATACTCAATTGCGGATTTACTCCAGCTATACCGGGTTTGTCTCACCGAATCACTGAATACGTGAGGCCATTGACTTAGCCATTCGTCTCTCGCAGAAGGTGGTAACGTTCTCGTGTGTTATAGCTCTCGATCTTCTAATTCATGCATCAAATAAGGTGGTCGACACTAGAATGTATGCTTCTGTGTTGCGCTAAACACGTAGCTATGACCTCGATTTGGTGGGTCAGCTTCTCGGCCGGTCAGGCATTCGGTAAAACGATTACCTTTATAGCAAACAGTAACGTTCTCACAAGGCGTGACGCTCTATTTTATTAATCACACCCGAATTAAGTTATCTATGCCAATACTGGACATCGGATTTACTCCCGGAATACCTGGTTTGTCTTGCAGAATCTCAGGATGTTTGAAGCTATTGACCTAGCCGATTGAATCTCAAAAGTGGTGGTAGGGCTCTCAAACGGATTGACTCTCTATCTTGTCATTCATACATGATGATAAGGTGCTCGGCACTGAATTGAATACAAATTTCTTTCTCTGAATATGAAGTTATAATCTTGATAGAGCGAGTTAGTTTTTCAGTTCGAACCTTATAGAAGGTGGTAAAGGTCCCGAAATGTTTGACCATCAATCTTCTAATTTATACATTGAGTTGAGGTGCCCGTCCCTGGTATGTGTACTAATTCCTTCCTCAGAACACGAAGTTATACACACGATGCAGCGGGTTTGGCATTCGGAAAGTAAGGCATTCGCTAATACGTTTGACTGTATTGCAATCGGTAACGTTCTCACACGGTGTGACGATTTATTTCAATATTATCTATGCGAATTAAGGTATCTATTGACAATCATCATGAGCGGATTTAGGCTCGAATTACCTGGTTTGACTCCACGAATCACGGATAGGTTGATCTATTGGTTTATCCGTTTGACACTCAAAGCGGGTGGTAACGTTCTCGAACGGTTTGACCATCAATCTTCTAATTCATACATGGCACTGAGGCGCTCGTCTCATGAATGAAGACTGATATATTTCTCTGAACACGAACTTATACTCACGAAACGGCGGGTTAGCTTCGCCGAAGGAAAGGCCATCGGTAAATTGTTTCACTTTATAGCAATTGGCGACGCTCTGAACCGCTTTGTCGCTCTACTTTAATATTCAAACCGTGAATTAAGCTGCCAACTGCCAATACTCTACAGCGGACTTACTCTCGGTTTTCCCGGATTGTCTCTAGGAATCACGGGATAGATGATGCTACTGATTAGGTGTTCGATTCCTAAGGAAGATGGTTACGTTCCCGAACAGTTTGACACTCGACCTTCTAATCCATACATGAAATTATGGTCACCGGAACTAAAATGGATACTGATTTCTGCCTCCTAACACAATGTTATACTTCGATACGTCGCGTTTGGCATTCGGAGTGTAAGGTTTTCTGTAAAACGTATGACTTCAAACCAATTCGTAACGGTTCTCAAGCCGTTTGACGATCAACTTTCTTATTCGCACGGTGAACAAAAGTGTCGACTGCCTACAGTGTACAGCGTATTGACTCTCGTAATGCCTGGTTTAACTCTCGAAAGCGCAGGATAGCAGAAGCTATAGACATAGTCGTACGAATCTCAAAGATTGTAGTATCGCTCTGGAATGGTTGGATCCCTGATCTTCTGATTCATACAGGAAATTAAGATGCCCGTCACTAAAGTGTATAGTAATTCGTCCCACTGACCAACATCTTATTCTCTCGATTCGGCGGGTTAGTTGTTCGGAGTGTAAGATCTTCAGTAAACCGTTTGACTCTACAACAATTGGTAACGCAGACAAACAATTTGACCCTTTACTTTAATATTCAATTCGTGAACTAAGGATTCTATTGCCTATACTTCTAAGCAGATTTTCATCTGGAATACCTGGATTGACTATCGGAATAACAGGATCGGTGAAGGTGCTGACTCAGCTGTGTGACTCTCAAAGTAGGTGATAAAGTTCCCGAACTGACTGACTGGCGATCTCCTTATTCATCCACGAGGTTAAGGTGCCCGTCACTGATTGGATGACTAACTTCTTTCCCTGAACACGAGGTTATACTCCCGAAATGGCGGGGGAGCTTCTAAGAAGGTAAGACAATCAGGAAAGTGCTTGACTTTATACCAATTTGCAACTTGCTAAAACCGTTTCAGCTCTACCTTAATATTCAAACCATGAATTATGGTGTCAACTGCCAATACTCTTCAGCGGATTTACTCCCGGAATACCTGATTTGACTCGCGGAATCAGAGGTTGGTGAAGGTATTGACTTAGCCGTTCGTCTCTCACAGTAGGTGAGAACGCTTTCGAACGGTTTGACACTCGATGTACTAATTCATGCATGAAATGAAGGTGCTCGTCACTAAAATGTATAGTTATTCGTTTGACTCTTGCTATCATATGATAGGTCAAGCTGTTGACTTAACTGTGCGATCCTTAGAGACGGTAGGCTCATTCTCGTCTGGTTGGGCCCACGACACTGTAATTCATGCATGAAACTGTGATGCCCACCCCTAGAATGCTTAACTATATCATTTTCTGTAAACGAGGTTAGCTTCTCGGAAGGTAAGTCTATCCGTAAACGGTTTGTACCTATACCAGTGTGTACCGTCCTACCACGGGTTGGCGGTTTGCTTTGACAATCGCTCCGTGAACTATGTTGTCTGTTGCCTATAATGTACTGGGTATTTAGTTGCGGAGTACCTCCTTTGACTCTCGGAATCACAGGACAGATGAAGCTATTGACATATGTTTGCGATTCTACAAGAAGGTTGTAACGTTCTGGAACGGCTTGACACGCGGTGCTCTAATTCATACATGAAATTCATGTGCTCATCAGACAAATGAATACTAACGTCTTTCTCTGAACACGAAGTTATACACTCTATGCGGCGGGTTAGCTTCTCGGAAGGCAAGGCTTTCGGTAAAAGGTTTGTCTCTATAACAATGAGTAGCGTCCTACAACGAGTTGACGGTCTCCTTTGATATTCATACCTTCAATTAAAGTGTCTGTTGCCGATACTGTTCGGCGGATTTATTCCTGGAATTGCTGCTTTGTCTCTCCGAATCACAGGATAGGTGAGGGTATTGATATAGCACACTGATTTTTCAAGAAGGGTTTGACACTCCATCTTCTAATTCATGCATGAGATAAAGGTGCTCGTCACTCAATTGCATACTAGTTCGTACCTCTGAACGCGGTGTTATACTCTCGTCGCAGCGGGTCAGTTTTTCGGAGCGTTTGGCATTCTGTAAGATATTTAAGCCTACACGAATAGCTAATGTTCTGCAACGGCCTGACTGCCTGCTTTAATATTCAAACCATGAATTGAGGTGCCTGTTGGTAATATTGTACATCGATTTTACTCCCGCAATATCTGGCTCGATTCTTTAAATTGTAGGATACGTGAAACTATTGGCTCTGCCGTTCCTCCCTCACAGAAGGTTACAACGTTCTCGTTTGGTTTGTCCCACGATCTTCAAATTCAAACATGAAACTAAGATGCTCGTCACTAAAATGTATACCAGTTCATACCTCTGATCACGGAGATATACTCTCAATACAGGCGGCCAGTTTTTGGGATGGCATGGCATTCTGTTAGACGTTTAACCCTACAGGAATAGTTAATGTTCTCACAACGGCATGTCGGCCTTGTTTAATATTCAAACCGTGAAATGTCGAGTCTAATTCCAATTATGTAAAGCGCATTTACTAGCGCAATATCTGGTTTGATTCTCGAAATCGCAGGATACGTGAAACTATTGACTTATCCGTTCGTCTCTCACAAAAGGTTGCAACGTTCTCGTTTGGTTTGTTCATCGATCTTCTAATTCATACATGAAACGAAGGTGCGCGTAAATAGAGTGTATATGAATTTTCAGGTATATATATTATATGGTATAGCGTATATGAATACTGCTGGCTATCTTCTCGCAAGGTAAGGCCTTCGGTGAAAAGTGTGACTTTATACATATAAATATCATTGAGCACAGGTTTGACTCTGCATATGAACATTTACACTGAGGTATAGGGTGTCAAATGGCAATAATGTTCAGATGATTTACTGCCGGAATACCTGGTTTGAATCTCGGAATCACAGGATAGGTGAAATTATTGACTCTGCATTCGAATATCAAAGAGGTAGGTAACGTTCTCGAAGTGTTTGGACCCTCCATCTTATTTTTCATACCTGAAATAATTTTGCGCGACACTTGGATGTATACTAATTTGTTTCCCTGAACACGTAATTACATACGTAATTACATCTCCATACAGCGGGTGTGGTTCGCGGGAAGTAAGGCCCCCGGTATAAAGTTTGAATCCCTACCAATAGGTAACCATCTACAACGGTTCGACTCTGCACATTGCCAATACTATTGCTAATACCGTTCAGCGGACTTACGCCAACAATGCCTCGTTTGAATTTCGGAATCACTGGATAGGTGAGGCTACTGACTTGCTGTTGGACCCTCAAAGAATGTGCCAACATTCTCGAACGGTGCGGCCATGGATCTTCTGACCCTTAAACGAAATTAAGGTGCCCTTCGCTGCAATGTTTACGAATTTGTATACCTGAGTACGAAGTAATACTCAACATACATCGGGTTATGTTCTCGGAGGGTAAGGTTTTCTGCAAGACTTTTGACATTATCGAAATATGCAACCGTTTTCAAATGCTTGACTACGAACTATAGTATTCCAATCGTGAAATAAGGTGTCCATTGCCAATACTGTCCAGCGGATTTAGTCCCGGAATACCTGTTTTGACCCGCGGCATCGCAGAATGGGTGAAGCTATTGAATTAGCCGTTCGTCTCTCACAGATGTTTTTAACGTTCTCATGCAATTTGTTGTCGTATTATATGATTGTCTGAATGCGTACGTACGCTCTCGGAGCGACGCGGCTGAAGTGGACTTGCAGTTGATTTCGGCGGATCGGAGCGACACTACTCTATGGTCCTTTCTAATTTCTGTAACCATAGTAATCTACCGTAGCGTTCTTTCGCTGTTTTCTATTTATTTCGATAGAACGTAGTTTACTGTTATGATATTCACGATTTCTTTCTTTAATTTCCAATCTTTTATTTCAAAAATTGTACTTCTTGCAAAAGTGCTTTTGGAACTAAAGGAGTCCAACTTTAAGGAAATATTTTGTTAAATTTGTTGTCATATTCAATGATCGTCTGTATGCGTACCTTCGCTGCCGGCGCGACAAAACTGGCCAGGTTTTGTAGTTGCGTACGGTAAATCGGAGCGACACTAGAGAACGACCATTGATAATTTCATTAACCTTGATTTTGTACCGTCCACATTTCTTCGCAGTTTCCCATTTATTTATATATACTGTAATTGATTAATATGATTTTTTCCATATTTTACAGAATAATCAATTTTTAGTTTAAAAAATTGTATACCATTGTAGAAGTTCCTTCGGTATTAGCTGATTGTACGTTTATGACAATATTATGTTAAATTCTTTGAGGTATTGTATGATTGTCTCTATGTGTACCTACGCATCCGTCGATAAACGACAGGCGCTGTCTTGTAGTTGCGTTCGGACGATCGGTGCGGCGTGCAGGATGGATTTCGTTAATACCGTTAACCGTATTATTGTACCGTAATGCATTTTTCCGCAGTTTCCTATTTGTCTTTACACACTGAAAATTACTGGTATGATGTCATCAACTTTCTACTAAATTTTCAATCTTCATTTTAAAGAATTGCCTTTCTTAGTGATAGTGTCTTTGGCACAAGGTGAGTGTACGTTTTTGCCGAAGTTTTGGTAAGCTTTTTGTTGTTTTATATGATTTTCTGTATATATACCAACGCTGTTAGAGGGACACGACTGTCGAGGCCTTGTAGTAGCGTACGGCAGATCGAAGCGGCACTGGTGTATGATCTTTGTTAATTTCATTAACCTTCATTTTGCGCCGTATGCATTCTTCCGCAGTTGTTTATTTCTACGCTCAGTAACTTACTGCTATGATATTTCCGATTTTTTACAAAATATCGTATGTGTAACTTCAAATATTGTCGCATCCAGTAAAAGTGTCGATGGAAGTATTTGAGTGTACGTTTATGAATATATGATCCTAATCCCATTGTTACTTCATATGACTGTCTGCGTACGTACCTACGTGTCATGCGGGAGACGGCTAGAGTGGTCCTGTAGTTGCATTGGGCAGACTGGAGCGACACTGCTGTATTATCTGGGTTGATTTCATTAATCCTGATATTGTACCGTATGCATTTATCAACAGTTTGCCATTTATCTGTGCATATTGTAATTTACTGGTATGATATTGGCGACATTATTTAAAAGTTCTATTCTATAATTTCAGGAATATCATTTTTTTAGGAGAAGCGTCTATGGAATTAGCTGAGTATACGATTATTACATTATTCTGTTAAAATTAGTTTGATATTATATGATTATCTGGATGGGTACCTACGCTTCGGTAGCGGCACGCCTGGAGTGTTCTTGAAGTGCTTATGGCTGATCGGCGCGGCATACTGGAAGGTCCTCGTTAATTTGTTTAAACTTTATTATGAACTGTTGTCCTTTTTTCCCAGTTTTCCACGTATTTATACATACTGTAATTTACGGTTGTGATAATTCCCATTTTCTTCAAAACTTCCTACGTTTTGTTTAAATTATTGTATTTTTTGGGCCAAGTGCCATCGAATTAGTAGAGTGAACGTTTGTAATGATATATTGTTTAATTCATTGTTATTTTATCGAATTGTCTGTTTGCGTATCAACGCTTCTGGAGCAACGCGGCAGGAGCGGTCGTGTAGTAGTGTCCGTTAGATAGGACCGCCAGTGTTGTATGGTCATTGTTAGTTTCTTTAACCTTGTTTTGTACGGTATGCATACTTTCCCCTGCTTTCTAATTATCTGTACTAACTGTAAATAACTATTATGATATATTAGATTTTTCATCCGAAATTTACAGTTTCTAGCTTTAAAGATTGCATTTTCAAGTAAAAATGTCCTCTGAATTAGTTGAGCTTATGTGTATGACATTATTTTGTTAATGTTGTGGTTATATTCTATCGTTGTCTGCATACGTACCTACACTTCTGCAGCGACACGACTGGAATGGCCTCGTAGGTGCGCATGATAGATGGGAGCTACACTATTATGTGATATTCGTTAATTTCCTTCACCTTGATGTGGTACCGTATGCATTCTTTGGCAATTTTCCATTTATTTATACACACTTTAATTTACTGTTTTCATAATTTCGATTTCTATCCGAATTATGAATTAGCTGAGTTTACGATTATAACAATACTATATTATGCTTGTCGTTATTTCATATGCTTGTCTGTAGCCGTACGTACGCTGTCGGAGCGACAGGACTGTCGAGGTCCTGTTGATGCCTACGGCAAGCGGAGCGATAACACTGGATGGTCTTCGTTGACTTCTTTAACCATGCTTTTGAAGCGTATGCAATTTTTCCCAATTTTTTTATTTCTTTTTTTTTATTCATTCTGCAATTTACTGTTATGAAATTATTGATTTTTTTCATAATTTTCAATTTTTATTTTAAGAAACTTTATTGCCTAGTAAATGTGTCATTAGAAATAGTTGTGTTTACGCGTATGACAATATTTTGTTAAATTATTTGTTATATTGTATGATTGCCTCAATATGTACCTACGCTGCCGGAGCGACACTATCGGATTCGTCTTGTAGTTGTGAACTGCAGATCGGAGCGGCATTCTGTATGGTCTTCGTTAATTTCTTTAACGTTAATGTTGTACTGTGTGCATTCATTCGCAGTTCTGTGTTTACTTATGCATACTTCAATTTACAATTATGGTATTTTCGATATTTTATTAAAGGTCAAAATTCGGATTTATTAGAAAGAGTGTCCCTCTAATTAGTTGATTGTACGATTAAGATAATACTTTGTTTAATATTTTGTCATTTCATATGACTATCTGTATACGTACCTACGCTGCCGGTGCGACACGACTGTGGATGCCTTGTAGTTGCGGAGGCAGATTGGAAGCGACAATGGCGTATGGTCTTTGTTTATTTCTTCAACCTTTCCAATGTACCGTAAGCATTGTTCAGCTGGCTTACATTTATTTCCACATACTGCAATTTACTTTCATGATATTATCGATCTGTTTCACAACTTCCAGTCTTTAATTTCAGAAACTGTATATTTCAGGAGAAGTGTCTATGGAATTAGTTGAGTTTACATTTATGACAATATTGATGTTTGCTTCTTCATATTTTATATGATTGTCTGTATTCGTACCTCGCTTCCAGCGCGACACGAGTTGAGTGGTCTTGCTGTTGCGATTGGTATATGGGAGCGACACTACTCTATGCGCTACGTTAATATCTTTAACCATAATACTGTGCCGTATGGACCTCTTCCCAGGCTACAATTTACTTATACATACTGTATATTACGCATATGCTATTTTCGCGTTTTTTCATAATTTCCAGTTTTTAAATTAAAAATTTGTTCTGCATACCAAAAGTGCCTTTTTAATTCTACGTTTATGCAAATATTTCGTTTAATTTGTTGTTGTATAATATGATTGTCTGAATACAATCCTACGCTTCGGCAGCAACACGAATGGAGTGGCCATGTAGTTGCGTTCGGTAGGACGCATTCCTTCCGTATGCATTCCTTCGCATTCGTCCATTTATTTATATACACTGTAATTTACTGTTTTAATACTTACGAATTTTTTTAAAATTCCACATTTTTAATGTCTGTCATTCCACATTTTATCAAAAGTGTCTTCGGAACTACTTGAGTGTACTATTATGCCAATATTATGATGAAACTTATTTTTATTATACATAATTGTCTTTATACGTAAATAGGCTTCCGGAGCGACACGCCTAATATGGCCTTGCAGTTGCGTTCGGCATATCGGACCGACATTACAGTATTATCTTCGTTAATTTCTCTAACCTTGATATTGTGTCAGAATGCATTTCCTCATTTCCTATTTATTTCAGCATTCTGTGATCTAGCTGCTTATCATATTTCCACTTTTCCATACAAAACTCAATTTTCTT
>NW_027470228.1:0-41609 GCF_051020765.1 Lasioglossum baleicum
TTCATTTTGTAACACATGCATTATTCCCAGTTTCCCATTTATTAATACTTACTGCAACTTACTGTTATGATATTTTCGATCATTTTCAAAATTCCCAATATTTAATTTCAAGCGTCATTTTTTTCGAAAAAGTGTCATTGGAATTAGTTAAGTGTTCGTTTATACCGATATTTCGTTGAATTTTTTGCTGTCTAATGCGATTGTCTGTACACGAACGTACGCTGCCGCATCGACACGACAGGAATGTTATTCTAGTTGCGTATGGTAGATCTGAGAAACAATACTCTATTGTCATTGTTATTAATAACCAATAATAATGTGCCGTAAGAATTCTTTCTCAGTTTTCTATTTACATCGACATTCCCTAACTGATAGTTATGATATTTTCGATTGTTTTCATAATTTCCAGGCTCTAATTACAAAAATTGTATTAATGAGGAAACTTTTCTATTGAATGAGTTGAGTGTAGTTTTATAACATTGTTTAATTATACTTATAATTATTGTATATGATTGTCTGTATACGTACCTACGCTACCGATACTACACGGTAGGAGTTATTTTGTTTCTGCGTTCAACAGATCCGAGCGACACTACTAGATGGTCCTCGTTAATTTCATAATCATGACTTTGTGCTGTACGCAGTTTATCCAAGCCATCCATTTATTAACACATACTGCAATTTACTTTTACGAAATTTTCGATTTGTTTCATAACTTCCAATCTTTAAGTTCAAAGACTGTATTTTTGAAGAAATGTGTCTATGGAATTAGTTCAATTTACATCTATGACAAAATTGGTGTATGCTTTTTCTTATTTCATATGATTCGCTGTATTCGTACCTCGCTTACAGCGCCACAGGAGTGGAGTGGTCTTGTAGTTGAGATCAGTATATCAAAGCGACACTACTGTATGAGCTGCATTAGTTTCTTCAACTATAATACTGTACCGTATGGATCTCTTCTCAGTCTTCCAGTTATTTATACATGCTGTATATTACGGTTATGCTATTTTCGATTCTTTCATAATTTCCAGTTTATAAATTAAAAATTTGTACTTCATAGTAAAATTGCATTTTCAATTGGATAAGTCTACATTTTTGCAAATATTTTGTTTAATTTTAGGTTGTATAATATGATTGTCTGAATACAAACTTACGCTTCTGCAGCAACACGAATGGAATGTCCTTGTAGCTGCGTTCGGTAAGTCGGAGCAACACGACTGTATGGTTTTTGTTAATTTCAATATACTGAATATAGTACCGTAATCATTCATTCGCAGTTTCCTGCTATTTCTATGCATTTGTTCCCAATTTTTACTTTATTTATACATTCTGCAATTTACTGTCCTAATATTTTCGATTTTCTTCAATATTTCCAATTTTTATTATAAGAAATTCTATTTCCTAATAAAGGTGTCTTTGTAATTACTTGAGTGTAGGCTTATGTCATTTATTTGTTACATATTGCTATTTTATATGACTTTCTGTATGCGAACTTACGTTCCCGGACCAACACCACTGGCGAGGACTTGCAGTTGCGAACGCCAGATCGAAGCGGCTCTACTGGATGGTCTTTGTTTATTTCCATACCCATAAGACTGTGCCGTATGCATTCTTTTGCAGTTTTCTATTCACATCAACATACTGCATTTTACTGTTATGATTTCATCTATTCGTTTCAAAATTCATAAATTTAAATACAAGGACCTGTATTCTTTAGTATACTCGCCATTTGAACTTGTTAAGTTTATGTTTATGACAATATCTTGATAAGCTTTTTGTCATTTTACACAGTTGTCTGTATACGTACCTTCGGTGCTGTAGCGACACGGCTGAAGAGCTCTTGTAGTTGCGAACGCCGGATCGAAGCGGCATACCGCATGATCTTCGTAAACCTTTTTAACCACAATATTGTACCGCATGCAATCATTCGAAAATTTCTATTTACTTCTGCTTACTGCAATTCACTGTTATGATTTTTCGACTTTTTTCATAATTTCCAATTTTAATTTGAAATGTTGTATTTCTTAGGAAATATTTCTGTGGAATTAGTTAAGAGTACGTTTTTGATAATAGTCTGTTATATCTTACGTTAATCTCTCATGGTCTGTATACGTGACTATGATGCCGGAGCGGGACGACTGGCGACGTATTGCGGTTGCGTAGAGCAGATTGGAGTGGCACTACTGGATGGTATTTGTTAATTTCTATTACTTTGATATGGTACCGTATGAATTTTTTCGCAGTCTTCCATTCATTTATGCAGTCTCTCATTTATTGCATTGATATTTCAATTTTTTTAAAACCTTTTAATCCTTAGTCTAAAAATTTGTAATTTTCAGTAAACGTTACTTTGGAATTAGTTCAGTGTACGTTTGTGACATCAGTTTATTAATCTTATTGATATTTTATGCGATAGTGTGCACAGGAACCTATGCTTCCGGAACAACACGAATGTAGTGGCCTTCTAGTAGCGTACCGCAAATCTGAGAGGCACTGCTGGATGGTCTAGGTTAATTTCCTTAGTCTTGAGATTCTACAGTATGCATTTTTCCCAAAATTCCATTTATTTATGCATACTGTAATTTACTGTTGTGATATTTTCAATTTTTTTCAAAATTTCAAGTTTTTATTTTCAAAAATTGTATTTCTTAGTAAAAGTGCCGTTGGAATTAGATGAAGTGAACATTGATGACGTCATTCTGTTAAACATATTATTATCTTTTACGATTGTCTGTATTCGTACCTCCGCTTCCGCCAAGATGCGACTGAGTGGCCTTGTAGGTGCGTGTGGAAGATCGGAGCGACATTATTGGATGATCTTTGTTGTTATCTTTAGCCCTGACGCATTTTTCCAGTCTCCCATTTATTTAGACATACTGTAATTTCCTCTTTTCCCATTTCCTATTATTTTCAAAATTTCCTGTTTTTAATTCCCCAAAATGTATTGTTAAGGTTCCTTTTGAATTAGATGAGCATACGTTGATGACATTATTTTGTTAAAATTATTGTCACTTTAGGAGATTGTCTGTATTCGGACATACGCATCCGGAGTGACTCAACTGTTGCGGTCTTGTAGTTGCGACCGGTAGCTTGGAGCCACACTGTAGTATGGGCTTCGTTAAAATGATTAACCTCAATATTGTACTGCAAGCATTCCATCTCGGATATATATTTATTTCTACATACTGTAATTAACAGTTACCTTATTTTCGATTTTTCACATAATTTCCAGCTTTTAATCTCAGGAAACGTATTTCATAGTAAAAGCGCCTTTGGAATCAGTTGTGTGTACGTTTGTGACAATATTATGTTAAATTCTGTCTATTTTATATGACACGTTGTATACGTACCTACGCTTCGGGCGCGGTACACTTGTAGTGGTCTTGTAGTTAGGTACGGCAGATTGAAGCAGTACACTGGATTGTCCTCGTTAATTTCTGTATCCCATGATTTTAAACTGTATGCATTCTTTCCCAATTTGTCCATTTACTTTACACGTTCCTTAACTTACTGTAATGATATTTTAGATTTAGAGTTTAATAATTTTCTATTTCTATTGTAAGAAATTGTATTTCCTGGTAAAACTGCCTTTGGAAATAGTTGAGTGTACGCTTATGACATTATTTTGTTTAACTAACTGTTATTGTGTATGATTGTCAGCATACGCACCTAAGCTGACGGAACATCGCGACTGGAGTACACTTGAAGTCGCGATCGGTACATCGTAGCGACACTACTGTATGATTATCGATAATTTCTCCAACCTCGATATTCTATCGTATGCATTTTTTCCCATTTTTCCATTTACTTGTACAAACTGTAATGTAGTGTTATGATATTTTCGATATTTCTCGCAATATTTAATTTGCATTTTAGAAAATTGTATTTCTTAGGAAAAGTGGAATTTTTTGGAAATTCTTTGGAATTTTTTTCTTTGGAATTAGTTGTGTGAATGCTAATGACAATATTGCTTTAAATTCATTGTAATCTTATACGATTGTCCAAATACGTATCTATGCTTCCTGAGCGTCACGAATAGAGTGTTCTGTAGTTGCTTCCGCCATATCGAAGCGACACTGCTGTACGGTCTTTGTTAATATCTTAACAAAATTGTTAATTGTTAAAATTAAAATATTGTACCGTATGCATTATTTCGCAGTTTTCTATATAATTCTTCATACTACAATTTACTGTTATGATATTTTGGATTTATTTCATAATTTCCAGTTTTTAATTGCAAAAAATGTATTTCGTAATAAAAGAGTCCCCGGTGTTTGTCATGCTTGCGTTCAGGACAACATTTTATTCATCATACTGCACTTTTATGTGATTTCGTGTATACATACGTGCGCTGTCTGTGTGACGCGGTGGTACTTGTCTTGTAGTTGCGCACGGTATATCGGAGTGGCGCTACTTGATGGACTTCGTTAATTTCTTTACTATGATTTTTTACCGTATGTAACATTTACGCGTCTTCCATTTATTTCTGCTTACTCCTATTAACTGCTATGGCATTTTCGTTTTTCCTCAAATTTTCCAATTTTTAATTTCATAAATTGTATTTCGTATTAAAAATGTCATTAAAATCAGTTGAGTGTATGTTCATGGCAATGATTTGTTAAAAATATTGTTATTTTATATGATTGCCTGTATGTGTACCTACGCTCCCGAGCGACACTACTGTCAATGTCTTTTAGTTACGTACGGCAGAACGGAGCGGTATACAGGATGGTCTTCATTAATTTCTTTAACCTTAATGTTGTGCCGCACGCGATCTTTCGATATTTCCTGTTTATCTCTACATGATGTAGTTTATCGATATGATATTCTCCATGTTTTCCTATATTTTCAATTTTCAATTTAAAAATTGTATTTCATAGTAAAAATTTGTTTTGAATTAGTTGAGTTTAGGTTTATGCCAATATCAGGTAAAATTCTTTGTTATTCCTTATGATTGTCTGTATGCGTACTACCGTTCCCGCAGCTACACAACTGGCGATGTTTTGTTCTTGCGTACGGCAGATCGGAACGGCATATTGGATGGTCTTCGTTATTTTCCTTAACCACAATAATGTACTGTACGCATGCATTTTCAACTTTCCATTTATTTATGCATACTGTAATTTGCTGTCATGATATTTTCCATTTTTTACATAATTATCAATTTTTTTAGTAATAGATTGTATACCATCTTAAAAGAGTCTTTGGAATTGTTTTAGTGCACGCTCATGACGTTATTTTGTTATACGTGTTATTTCATATGATTGTCGGTATACGTACCAAGGCTGCCGGAGCGTCACGTGTGGAATGGTCTTGTAGTTTAGACGCTACTGTATAATCGTCATTAACTTCTTTAACCATTTTATTGTACCTTATGCATTCTTTCGCGGTTTTCTATTTATTTCTACATTCTGCACTTTACTGTCATAATATTTTCAATTTCTTTCCAAATTTTCTATTTCCATTTAAAGAAATGCATTTCTCAAGGGAAGTGTCTTCGGAATTAGATAAGTGCACATTTAAGACATTATTTTGCTAAACATAGAGTTATTTTATATGATTGTCTGTATGCGCACATACGATGTTGGAGCGACACGGTTGGCAAGGTCTTGTAATTGCGTACGGCGGAACGGAGCGGCACTGCTGAACGGTCTTCGATATTCTCATTATTCTTCATTTTGTAATGTATGCATTCTTTCCCTGTTTCCTATTGATTTACAAATACTCTCGCTTAATGTGATGATATTTCGATTTTTATCAAAATTTTCAATTTTTAGTACAAAAAATTATACTCCCTAATAAAAGTGCCCTTGGAGTTGGTTGTGTTCACGATTCTGATAATATTTTGTTAATCTTTTTGTTATCATATTTGATTATCTGTATACGTACCTACGCTGTCGGAGCGACACTACTGACATGGTCTTGTGTGTGCGTCTGCAGAACGAAGCGGCACCACTGGATGGACTTTCCATAATTTCTGTAACCATATTATTGCACCGTATGCTTTCCTTCTGCGCTGTTTTATTTATTTCAGCATACTACATTTTACTGTCGCGCTATTTTCAATTTTCATTGAAATTTTCAATTTATATATTAAAAAATTGTATTTTTTCATTAAATGTGTCTTTGGAATTAGATGAGTGTACGTTTATGACATTATTTTGTTAAACATAGTGTTATTTTATATGATTGTCATCATATGTACCTATGCTGCCGGAGCGACACGACAAGTATCATCTTGCTGTTGCATACGGCAGATCGGGGTGCTATAATGGATGGTCTTCGTTAATTTCCTAAAGCATAATATTACCATATGCATTCATTCGCTGTTTACAATTTATTTATACACACTGCAGTATACTTTTATGATATTTTTCATTTTCTTCAAAATTTCCAGTTCCTAATTTCAAGAATTGTATTTCTCAGAATTAGCCAAGTATCCGGTTATGACAATATTCTGAAGAACTTATTGTTATTTTATATGATTGTACGTATACGTACCAACACTGCCGTATGCAGCACAACTGCTCTGGTCTTGTAGTTGCTTTCGGTTGATCGGAGCGGCATTACTGTATGGTCTAAACTAACATCTGTAACCTTGATTTTGTACCGTATGTATTTTCTCACAGTCAACTATTTATTTACACAAACTGCAATGGAATGCTACGACAATTTCGATTAGTTTTCAAAATATCCGATTTTTAATATGAAAGATAGTATTATTTAGTAAAAGCGTCTTTTGAAATGGCTGAGTTTACGTTTATGACAATATTGTGTTAAACTTATCGTAATTTCATATTTATTTTCTGTATGTGCGCATACTACTCCGCGGGAGTGGACTTGTTGTTGCATACGTTTTATCGGTGCGACTCGACAATGGCCGTGAACGTATGCGTATTGACGCAACGGGGCGACAGGGCGGAAATGGACTTGTAGCTGCGTGCGCTACCGCGGAGCCGCAATACTGGAATGATTTCGTTAATTTCATTGGTGGTGATATATTATCGTGTGCATTTTTCTATTGCTTTCCAATTATTTCTACATAATGTAACATATTGTTGCGATACATCTAATTTTTTTTCGAAATTTCAAATTTACGATTTTAAATAATGTATTTTTTTAGTAAAGCGTCTTTCGAGTTAGTTCAGTGTACGTTTATGTCGATATCTTGTTAAATTCTTTGTTATTTTGTATGATAGTCAGGGTGGTGTTGCAGTTGCATACAGTAAATCGGAGCATCAATACTGAATGGTTTTCGTCAATTCTTCAATCTTGACAGTGTGACCTAAAATGTCCTATTTTTAATTATAAAAATTGCACTTCTTAGGAAAAACTTCGTTGGATATTGTTGAGTGTACGTATATAACAATATTTTGTGAAACTATTATTATTTTACATGACTTTCTGTATATGTAACTACACTGGCGGAGCGACAAGACTCGTTGGGCTTTGTTAAGATTAGTGTTATTTTATACGATCTGTTTACGTACCTACGTTGCCAGAGCGACCCGGCCTTCGAGGTCTCGTTGTTCCGTACACCAGAACGGTGCGGCACTACTGGATTGTCTTCCATATTTTCCAAGATCTTGATGTTGTAGGATATGTATTACATTGCTATATTCTATTTATTTCTACATACAGCAATTTACTGGAGTAATACCTTCGATTTCGTTCAAATTGTCCTATTTCTTATTTAGCGAATTGAATTCCGTAGTAAAAGTGTCTTTGGAATTATATGATTGTACCCTTATGGAATTATGTTATTAAACTAATTGTCATTTTATATGGTAGTCTGTAAATATACTTACGTTGCCGAAGTGTCACGGCTGGACTGGATTTGTAGATGCGTACGCCAGTTAGGAGCGTCATACTGGATGGTCCTCGTTCGATTCTGTAACTATGATTTTACACCGTATGAATTTCTTATCAATTTTCCCAATTATTTATACATTCTGTTATTTCCTGTTATCTTAATTTCGACTTCATTCCATAATTTCCGATTTCTATTGTAAGAAAATGTATTTCACAGAAAAGCTGCCTTTGGAAATAGTTGAGTGTACGATCATGACAATATCTTGTCAGGTTTGTTGTTATTTTATATGATTGCCTGTAGGCGTACCTACTCTCGCGGCTTGACTCGGCTGTGAAGGTCTTTAGATGTGAACGGCAGAAAAGATCGCCACTACCGGACGGCCTTCTTTAACTTCTTTAACCTTGATATTGTACCGTACGCGTTTGTTCCCAGTAACGATTTATTTATACATACTCTAACCAGCAGTTACGATATTTACGATTCTTTATCGAAATTTTCAATTATTATTACAAAATTTTTTATGATATGTAATATATATTATATTTTATATATTAAAAAATAATTTTATACTATTTTAGTCGAGTAGTATAGATTTAATTTTATACTATTTTAGGCGAGTAGTATAGATTTAATTTTATAGTATTATAAATAAGTAATTTTATACTATTATAATAATATACATTTAATTTCATACTATTATAATTAATTCTACAATATTTTATTTGAGTAGCATAGATTTAATTTTATATTATTATAATCAATTTTATGCTATTTTAGTCAAATAGTATAGATTTAATTTTATATTATTATAAATAATTAATTTTATACTATTTCAATAGTATAGATTTAATATTATATTATTATAATTAATTTTGTACTATTTTAGTGAAGTAGTATAGATTTAATTTTGTACTATTATAATTAATTTTATACTATTTTAATGGTATATATTTAATTCTATACTATTACAATTAATTTTATACTATTTTAATAGTATAGATATTATTGTATATTATTAGAAATAATTAATTATATACTATTTTAACTGAGTAGTATAGATTTAATTTTGTGTTATTATTATAAATAATTAATTTTATACTATTTTAATAGTATGGATATAATTTTACATTATTATAATTAATTTTATACTATTTTATTGTTATATAATTTAATTTCACATTATTATTATTAATTTCATGCTCCTCAGGTCGAGCAGTATAGATTTAATTTTATACTATTGCTATAAATAATTAATTTTAATATAAAGTTTATAAATATTAAAAATTATTTTTAATATTTTATAGGATTTAAATTAAATTTATTTTTATTATTTATAGGTTTATTACTTTATTTAAGGATACAAAACCTACAAATATTAATTAATTTTAATATTTCATAGGTTTTGAATTTAATTTATTTAAGGATACAAAACCTATAAATATTAAAAAATATTTATTTTAATATTTATAGGCTTAATAATTTTAAGGATACAAAACCAATAAATATTAAAAATTATTTACATTAATATCTACTGGTTTATTAATTATAGGGATACAAAACCAATAAGTATTAAAAATTAATTATTCTAATATTTATAGGTTCTTAAATATAATTAAAATGATAATAATAAAATTTATATATTTAAAATTATTAACATTAACGATTATTAATTATTTATAATAATTTATTTAAAATTTATATATAAGTATATATGTATGTAATTATCAATTAATTGAATTTATTATAAATATATTAATTATTATAAAATTTTATTTTATTATTAAAATATTTTTTTTACATAAGAAAGAATAAAATTAAATTATAAATTTTAATAGGATTTTAGTTATAATTTATAGTATAAAATTTTCAACTTTAATTTAAAATTTAAATTTTAAACATAAATTTTCATACAAATTTATAATCGAAAATTTGTAAAAATTTTATTACAGTTTAATAATTAGTTACATTAATAAAATTTATATTTAATTTATATTAAATATTAACGAAAATATAAAAAAATTTAATACTAAAAATAAATGTTTATTTTAGTATTTAATTTCTAGGCATTTAATGAAAATTAGATTGGAAGTTAATTCTAATAAAGATAAATTTAGTGCCAGCAATAGCGGTTGAACTATTTTTATGAATTGATTAAATCAATTAAAATTATTTATTCAAATTTATTAATTGATAAAATAAAGAATTTTTAGGTAAAATTTTTAAATAATATTTAAATTTAATTTTTAATTAAATACATTTTAAAAATTTTGTTAAAAAACCGGATTAGATACCCTGTTGTAAAATATAAATAATTAATTAATAATTAAATGTAAATCATTAAAATTAAATAATATGACAGTCTTTTATTTATTTAGGGAAACTTGTTTATTAATTTGATAATCCACAATAAGATATACTTAAATATTTTTTTTATATATTGTTGTTTTTAGATTTATTATAAATAGTAAATTATAAATTTATTAAAATTTAATATAAAATAAATTCGAATCAAAATATAGGAAATTTAATATAAAATGAGTTATAATAATATTTAATTTTGGATAATTTAATTTCAATATTAATTTGAATAAGGATTTAATAGTAAGTATAAATATTTATTCTAATTGAATATAATATAAAAGATGTACAAATTGCCCGTCAATTTCATTATAAATGGAATAAGTCGTAACATAGTAAAAGTACTGAAAGTGTTTTTAGTTTTCAATATTTAAAATTGAGTAATTATTAATAAATTTATTAAATTAATATTAATTTTTATAAAATAAATATTTTATTTTTATAGTTATTAAATACATAAATTATTCTTTAATTTATAAATATTAACAATATTTATAAAAATATAAATGTTATAAGTATTTATTAATATTTAATGTTTAAGTACTTATTTATAATATTTAAATTAAGTTATTTAAATATATAGTAAGTAAAAAAATTGAAATTTAATTTATATGATGTAGAATAAAATTTATTTTGTATCTTTTGTATCAGGGTTAATTAATTTAATTTAATTATATTTAATTATCTCGAAAATAAATGAGCTAAATATAAATAATTTTTTTTGGAGAATACAAATTATAAACTTACAATTAGAAATTAAATGTTATTCGAATTTATTGATATCTAAAATTTTATTTAATTTAGATAAAATTTCATTTAATTATATAATTAATATATAATTAAAATTTTTATATTACAAATTTATGGGATAAACTATAAATTTATAAATCATAATTTAAATTTATTATTTTTTATGTCTATTAATTTAAAAATAATTATTAATAGAAAATATATAATAATTTAAAATTGAAATTATAAAAATTTAATAATTTAATAGAATATTTAAAAAAAAATTTTAATGAATAGAAATTTATTATAATGATTGAATTAGTAATTATTTATTAATATAAATTTAAATAATTATTAATATTTATAATTAAGGAGTTAGGCAAATTTATATTTTATATTTATATTATATATATATATTCACCTGTTTATCGAAACATGTCTTTTAGAATTTAATTTAAAGTCAAATCGGCTGAATGAATTTTTAGACAGATGCAGTATATTGACTGTACTAAGGTAGCATAATCATTTGTCTTTTAATTAAAGGGATGGAATGAAAGATTGAATGAAATGTATACTGTCTCAATTATAATTGATTAATATATATTTTTTGTTAAAATGATAAAAATAGATTATGGGACGATAAGACCCAATAGAATTCGATATTAATTTAAAAATAATCCATAATATATTTAATTAATACTATTAAATTAATATTTAATTGGCAGGATTTGTAAATTTATTGAACTTTATATTATAATATTTATTAAACTTTGATTTAAGGAAATATTTAAATTTGATATAATAATACTAATTAGAAGAATAAATTACCTTAGGGATAACAGCGTAATATCTATTTAAATAACAAATAAATAAAGATGATTGCGACCTCGATGTTGAATTAAGATAAATTTTAAATGCAGAAATTGAAAAGTCAATTCTTCTCGATTTTTGAAGTCTTACATGATTTGAGTTCAGATCGACGTAAGTCAGGTCTGTTTCTATCTATAATAACTTGATTAATTAGTAGTACGAAAGGACTTTCATTGAGACATAATTTTATTGTATATAATGAATATTTAAAAATTAAAATTAATATAATTATTTTAACAAATTAAAGTGTGTTAAATTTAGAGTTTAAATAAATTATATTAGGTATAAAATAAATAATAATTTTAATTTATAAAAATTATTATTACTTTTGAATATTAAATTTTTTAATTATAATGATTTTTTTATTAATTGGGGTTGCCCTTTAAACTATATTTGAACGTAAATTATTATCATATATTCAATATCGAACAGGACCAAATAAGATTGGACTTTTAGGTTTATTTCAACCTTTTAGAGATGCTTTAATATTATTAACTAAAGAAGGATTTATTTTTAATTATAGTTTAATATTTATTTTTAGTCCAATAATTATATTTATTTTATCTTTTGTTTTATGATTAATTTTACTTGAATTAATTTAAATATATTTATTGAATCTAAATATTCAATAATTTTTGTTTTTTTTATTATAAGATTAATAATTTATCCCAGTTTTTTTAATTGTTGATTTTCATATTATAATTATGCAATATTAGGTTCTATTCGATCAATTGCTCAAATAATTTCATTTGAGATTAGAATATTTTTTATAACTATAATTTTTTTTGTTTTAATAGAAAGATTTTCATTAATGAATTTAAAATTAAATCAATTGAATATTATATTTTTTATTTCATTAAATACTTAATGTTATATATTTTTTATTAGTTTATTAGTTGATCTTAATCGAACAACTATTGATTTAATTGAAGGAGAATCAGAATTAGCATCTGGTTTTAATAATGAATAGCATAGAAGAATATTTACAATAATTTTTTTATCGGAATAGTTAAATATTATATTTACAGGATTATAATTGTTAATTATATTTTTAATTATAATTATTGATCATTATTATTTTTTATTACTTATATATTAAATTTTATTTTATTAATTTGAATTCGAGCATTATTATCACGTACTCGATTTGATCAGTTAATAAGTTTTTGTTGGACTGATATATTTATTATTATTTTAAATTGTTTAATATTAATACATTTACCAAAAAAAATTATAATTTTTTTTTTTAAGTTAAAGAAAAATTTAATTTTTATAATATATTTTCAAAATATATACTTATTCAAGTTTATTAACTTTAATAAATTTAATAATCTCAAAATTTATTTAATTTAAATGAAATAATCTAATATAAAAAATATGATGAAGTAAAAAAAAATATTTAAATAAGTATAAGGATATTCAATAATTTGTCCTTCGAATCATGTTAATATTAAAAAATTATTAATAAAATATCAATAATAGTATTGTCTATTAGGACAATTTTATAAATTTTTCAAATAATTATTATTTAATAAAGGTAATGTAAATGAGATTAAAATTGAAAATATTAATCTTATTACTCCTCGAAATTTATTAGGAATTGATCGTAAAATTGAATAAGCAAATGAAAGATTTCATTCTAGTTTAATCTGAACTGGTGTAATTATTGAAGTAGCTATTTCAAAATTATCAGCATCTCCAAAATAATAAGGATATTGAATGTTAATAAATATAAACAAAGTTTGAATAATAATGAATCCTATTAAATCATTAATGATAAAATAAGGATAAGAAGGAATTTTATAAATGTTTCTATTTATTCCTACAGGATTTGTTGATCCTGTAATATATAAAATAATTAAATGTATTATTACTATTATTATAACAATTAATGGTAAAATAAAATGTACTGAAAGAAATAGATTTAATGTTGAATTATTAATTGAAAATCCTCATGAAATTGATTCTACTAATCGAATCGATTCTACTAATTAATCGAATTAATCATCCAGAATTTACATCTATTATAATATGAGAAATTTTTATAAATGCTAAATTAATATTTGGACAATAATTTATGATAAATTAAATCCTGAAATAATTTGAATTAATAAAGATAAACCAAGAACTGATCAAAAATTTCATATATAATTAATGCTTACAGGTGTTGGTAAATAAATAAAACTAAAAATAAATTTTAATGTCTTATTAAATTTTTAATTTTTTATATTTATTCATACTAATTTTTTTCGTAAACATTTTTTTATAATAGATGTTATTTTAATATTTTAACTGAAGAATATAAAGTAATAAAGAATATTGTAATTATTAAAAAATTAATACTTAAATTTAAATTTAAATTATTAAGTAAGTAATTTTTAGATAAATATTAATTTTATATATATATATATATATATATATGTATAAATTATTAATCAATTAATAAATAATCATAGAATATTAATTTTATTAAATTTAAGCTTTGGAAAATTTAATAAAGTAATAAAATACGAAAAAGTATTTATAATACCTGAAATATTAATAATTATAGATGTAATGGGTTTATATATAAGATATATTGTTATTAAGACAATAATTAAAAAATAATATTCTTATTGAATAAATTAAATAAAATAATAAATATTTTGTAGGAGAATAAATATTATTAATTTCTAACATTAAATTTATAATTAAAAATGATATAATTATTGATGTCAAATTTACTATTATAATATTTATTATTATTATTATAAATTATATTTATATTGTATGTATACTAATATTGATACTTAATTTAATTTTCATAAAATAGTTTATTAAAAACAATAGTTTTGGATACTATAATAATTTTATTTAAAAATATTTTGAATTTTATTAATATAAAAATATAATTTTGCCTTAAATAATTAATTATTTATATTAATTTACAAAATTAATGTTTTTATTATATTAATAATATAATTGTTGAAATTATAATTATTATTTTATTATTTAAATTTATTATATTCTTTTATTTTAATAATTATTTATTAATATTTTTAATTTTAATTGAATATATTTCATTCACTATTTTAATATATTTATTATATGATAATAATAGATGGATATATTCAATATATTTAATTTATTCAGTAGGAGAAGCAATTTTAGGATTATCTTTAATAGTAAGATGAAATTATATATATGGTCATCAAAAAATTAAATCAATTAGATTAATTAATTAAAATTTTTGAATGAATGAATTATTAATTTCATTATTAATATTTTTTTTATCCAAAATTAAGTTAATTTTAGATTATAATTCTTTATTTTTAGTTACTTTTTTTATAATAATAAAATTAAATTGATTAGATTTAAGATTTATTATTATATATTTAAGATTAAGATTTCATTCTTTTTATTTATGAATTTCAACTTTATGAATTCTTTCATTAATTTTTTAAAATTTAAGTATATAATTTAAATATAATTTTTTCATTTCCTTTATTATTTATTATTTCATATTTATATATAAAAAATAATAGTTAAAATTTTGAACGAATACAATTAACTAATGATTATATTTCAATGTTTATATTTATTTATATATTACTGTCGTTTTTAGTTAAAATTCTTATATATATAATACATTCTTTATTATTAAAAGCTCATGTTGAAGTATCTATTTATGGTTCAATAACTATAGCATCAATTATATTAAAATTCGTTAGTTATGGATTATTACGATTATTTTTTATTTTTAAATATTATTTTTTAAAAATAAATAATTATATTTTAATAATTGCAATTTCCGGTATATTAATTTTAAGAATTATATGTTTACGTCTATTAGATATAAGTTTTATTATTTACATTATTTTTATATTGTTTATTAAGATTCATTTATTCCATTTATTTTTCTCATTTATTAGTAATGGTAATTGTTACTTTAAATTTAATTTATTAAATGGTAAATTAATTAATTATTTTACCTTAATAATACATTGAATTCCTTTAAATTTTTTTGTATTTAATTTAATTTTAATTTAAATTTAAATAATGACAAAATATTAATTTTAAAAATTAATTTTATTAATGAAACATTAATTTTAAATTTGAAATTAATTTATATATTTATAGAATTTTTATTTTTATGTTTTCTTATTTTTATTTTAAATTTCTATTATTTATCAATTAATAATATTATTATTATATTATGCGATATTTTTCGATTAAATTGTATAAACTTTAATTTTATAATTTATCTAGATTCAATAAGAATAATAGTAGTATAATATTTAGTATCATTAATTAGATAAATAATTTTATTATATACAATTAGTTATATAAATTTAGAAAATTTTTTAATTAAACGATTTTTTTATTTAATAATATTATTTTTAATTTCTGTATATTTTTTAATTATTAGTTTTAATATATTAACTATTATAATTGGTTCAGATGGATTAGGATTAATTTCTTGTTGTTTAATTAATTATTATAAAAAAAATAAATCTTGAATTCAGGAAAATTAACAATTATTTTAAATCGTTCAGGTGATTGTCCTTTATTAATATTAATTTCTATAAGAATAATATTTGGTAGATGAAATTTATTACTGTATAAATTTAATGATTTAATAATAATTTTATTTATAATAATAATTTATACTGAAAGAGCACAAATTCCATTTTGTACATGATTACCAATAGCTATAACAGCTCCATCAACAGTTTCATTTTTAGTTCATTCTTCAACGTTAGTAACAGTAGGTGTATATTTATTATTTCGATATTTAGAATTATTTGAAATGAATTATAAATATTTTATTATATTAATTTCTGGATCATCAATATTGTATTCAGGTATGTCTGCAAATTTTTAATTAGATATGAAAAAAATTGTTGCATATTCTACTTTAAGTCAATTAAGTTTCACAATAAGAATTTTAACTTAAAAATTAAAGGATTTAGCTTTTTCACATTTATTTATTCATGCAATATTTAAATCTTTAATATTTATATGTGTAGGAAGATATATCCATTATTTAAATAATAATCAAACTTATAAATTTGATAATGAAATATTTTATATTTATCCAATAAGAAGATTAATTTTTATATTTTCTTTATTTAGTTTAATAGGCTTTCCTTTTCTAGCTGGACTATATTCTAAAGATTTAATAATTGAATGTTATTTTATTTCAAAAATAAATTTATTTAGAAATTTAAATTTAATTATTAGAACATTATCAAATGATCTATATTCTTTTCGAATTATAATAATTTTAATAAATATAAATTTAAATTTAAATTTAATTTATATTAACGAAGATAATTTAATAAATTTTTGTATATCAATTATAATAACTTTTAGAATTTTTCTAAGTAAAATTATATTTAATTTAATGTTTATGTTAGAAACTATAATGTAAAATTTTGTTATAAAAATATTAATTTTTAAAATATTTACATTAAGATTTTTTAAAAATATAATTTCAAATAAATTGTTATTTAAAAAAATATTATAATATTTTATTACAATTTTATACATTTAAATTTATTTTATAAAATGTCTTATATAAAATCACTACAATATATTTATTTATATGAAACCATACCAGAAAAAATTACTATAGAATTAATTACAAGTAAATTTAGATTATTATTAAATAAAATCAACATCTATTTTAATTTTAAAATTTATTATATTATTAATTTTCATATTTTTAATTAAATTATTTATTTATTAGTATATTATATATAAGATTTTTATAAATCAAATTTTTAAGTCGAAATGAAATGTAAAATTTTTACTTTTATATATATATAAGTTGTTATATTATATTTCATTATATAATTATATATATATATATATATATATATATATTATATATATATATATATATATATATAATCCAATAAATTACCTCTAACATGGTTTCAATTCAATATATTATATGTATTCTATATAATATGAAGTATTATAAAGAATTATTTATTTTAAAAAAATTTTTCTTACTTGTTATTTTATTAATTGAATGAATATATGAATATTTTAATTGATTATATTAATAAAATTGAAATAATTTAAAGGAAATATTGATTTGAGAAATATAAGGTATATAATATAATAATATATATTGTATTTAATTGAAACCATATTAGAGGTCATTTATTCTGAATAAATTTAGTGAATATGTTTTCCAATTTTTTATGTAGTTTATATAAAATTTTAATACCTAAGGATGGTACAGTTCAAGAATGAATCACATCAGTTGATGTAACTAATGTACCTAAAGGTTATTTTATAGGAATAACTTATTCGATTATATGTATCTAATTATCCAAATTGATTTGTTGATTCATATATTAATATTGATTTGAAATATTTATTTAATAAGTCATCAATAAAATATAAAATCTTTAAAGATGGAAAACAAATAAAAATCAAAATCGTTATTGGAGTAATTGTTCAAATTACTTCAATTAAATGATTTTTTAAGAAATATAAATTAATAAATTTGTTATTTAAAATATCAGCAATTAAATATGAAGTAAAAACAATAATTATTAATATAAATATTATAATAAAATTATGTAAATAACTGAAATTATCAGAATAAAACGTATTTGAATGTTGAAAAAAAAGTATATTTCATGTTGCTATTTTTAATAATAAAATTAAATTTTAAATAATTTAATTTTAAATTCATTGCAATTTTCTGCCATATTAAAAATGTTTTAATTATTAAAATTTTACACGCATTAAATGAATGATTTAATGGGGCATAATTTATTAATCATTCTAAAGAAGATTGAAAAAATTTAAATAATAATATACGTTTACAAATTAAACTTTCTAAAGTTAAAAATAATAAAAAAATTATTCTATTTAATGAAATAATAGAACCAATTGAAGATAATAAGTTTCAACAATAATAAGAATCAGGATAATCAGAATAACGTCGAGGTATTCCTATTAAAACTAAAAAATGTTGAGGAAAATATGTTATATTTACTCCAATAAATATTATTAGAAATTGATAAACTAATCATTTTTTACTTAATATTAAATCAGTAATTAAAAGATATCCGTGATTAAATCTTGAAATAATAGAAAAAATATCTCCTATTGATAAAACATAATGATAATGAGCAACAACATTATATGTATCATGTAAAATAATATCACTAGATTAATTAGATAATATAATTCCTGTTAATCCTCCAATTGTATATAATAAAATAAAACATAATAATCACACAATAGAATTATTTATTTTAAATTTTGGACCATTATTGGTTGCTAATCATCTAAAAACATTAATACCACTAGGAACAGCAATAATCATATTTGCCGAAGTAAAACAAGCACGAGTATCTACATCTAATCCAGTAGTAAATATATGATGAGTTCAAACAATAAATCCTAAAAGTCCAATTTCTAATATTGCATAAATTTTTTCTGAATTACTAAATACCTCTTTTTTACCACTTTCATGTATAATAATTTGAGAAATTAATACAAAGCCAGGTAAAACTAAAATATAAACTTCTGGATTACCAAATAATCAAAATAAATGTTGATATAATACAGGATCTCATCCTGCTATAGGATAAAAAAAAAATCTATTAAAATTACGTTCAAATATTAATATTGTAATAGCTCCTGCTAACACAGGTAAAGAGAATAATAATAAAATTATTTTTAAAAAAGCAGATCACGGATATAAAGGTATTTTATTTAAATCCAATCTAAAGTTTTTTAATCATATAATTGTCGTTAATGAATTTATAGCTCCTATAAGTGATGAAATACCAGACATACGTTGAGAAAAAATTTTATATCTACAGACGAGATGAATGAAAAACGTAATTAGATAAAGGAGGATATACAGTTCAACCAGTTCGAGGTGTAAAATTAAACATTCTTCCAGTTAATAATTATAATAATGAAGGAGGTATTAATCAAAATCTAATATTATTTATTCGAGGAAATGATATATCAGCTGATCATAATATTAAAGGAATTACAATTACCAAATCCTCCAATTAAAAAACGTCTAACTATAAACAAAATTATAAAAAATGCATGACTTGTAACTAAAGAATTATATAATATATCATTATTTAAAAACATTCCAAGAATACATAGTTCTACGCGAATTAAAAATCTTAAAGAAGAACCAATTATTCCTGATCATATAGCTAATGTAAAGAAAAGAATGACAATATCCTTATGATTTTTTGATATTAATAATTTAAGTACAATTTTAATTAAAATTTATTTTTAATTTTGAAAATTAATAGTTGTTAATTTAACTTAAAATTTTTATAGTATTAACAAATGTTAAATTTTTATTAATAAATTTACAATTCATTTCTTTTATCAGACATAATACTTTTCATATTTATTAATTTATAAGTATAGTTTAAAAAACATTAAATTGCAAATTTAAAATTATATAAATAAAATATATTAATTATTTAATATTTATAATATATTGAACATAAATACTATCAAAATATTAAATATCAAAAAAATGATATCAAAAAATTAAACTAAAAATTATAACTAATAAGAAATCTTTAAAAATAAAAATTTATATTTATAAATATAAATATAATAAATTTTATATAACAATATAAATAAACATTTCTAATTAATAAAATTATAAACCTAATAAATATAATTATATTCAGTAATAAATATAAAATTTTTAATCAATAATCACTTAATAATTAAGAAAAAAAATTAGTAAAATTGAAATAAATAAATAAAATTAATATAAATAAAATAATTAAATTATTTTCATAATTTAGTATAAAAATATTTAAATTATTATCTATAAATTTATATTTATATAATATAAATAATAACATAAAAATAATTAATACATAAAATAATATTAATAAAAAAATATCTTTTTCATTAATACAATGAACAGTTTTTTAATATATAATTTCACATTAAAGTTGAACATATATTAATTTTTCTTATATTAAATAATTTTAATATATTAATAGATAAATATAAAATTCGAAGAATTCCAAACAAAATTATTTTAAAATTAAACAATAAAAATAAAGTAATAAATTTTATTAAAGTTGAGGACAAAAAAATACAATTACAATTTATTAATTCATAAGATTTAATTATTAAGAAATGAAACGAAAATAATCCTAATTTTATTATCAATGAAATAAATAAAAATAATTTAATAAATTTCTTAAACAAATTATTTCAACCAAATTTACAAAATTTATTATAAAAATTACCAATAAAATTCTAGAAGTAATTGATTTACAAAAAATCATTGGACTTGATAAGTTATTATTAGAATTTAAATTAATTACTCTAATTCTAATAAATATTACCATCTCAAAAATAAATCACTTTAAAATAACATTTGATAATAATAAAAAAATAAATATAAAATAAAAATTTAATATATAAAATTAATTTATATAATTTATTTAAAATTAAATTATAGTATAATTTTTAATATTATTGCAATATTTTTATAACTAATAGTAGTAAATAAATTTACATAATTATTTTATCAAAATATTCCTTTTATCAAACATATTATTACATATATAATAAATTATTATGAATAAATTAAATAAAGAAGTATATAAAATAATAAAATAAATAATTTTTAATATTTGTAATTTTATATTCATAAACAAATTGAATTAAAACCTAAACCCTATAAAATATTAAAATTTATTTTTAATATTTATAAATTTTATATTCTTAAATAAATTAAATTAAAAACCTATAGAATATTAAAATATAGTTTTAATATTTATATGTTTCGTATCCTTAAATATATTATATTCAAAACCTATAAAATATTAAAATTAATTAATAATTATTGTTTTTGTGACCTTAAATAAATTAATAAACCTATAAACATTAAAAATAAATTAAATTTAAAACCTATAAAATATTAAAAATAATTTTTAATATTTATAAATTTTATATTAAAATTAATTATTTATAACAATAGTATGGAATTAAATCTATACTACTCGACTAAGGTAGAGTAAAATTAGTAATAATAATGTGAAATTAAATACATACTGTTAAAATAGTATAAAATTAATTATAATAATATAAAATTATATCTATGCTATTAAAATAGTATAAAATTAATTCTTTATAATAATAATGTAAAATTAAATCTATACTACCCATCTAAAATTGTATAAAATTAGTTATTTATAATAATATAAAGCAAAATCTATACTACTCGACTAGAATAATATAAAATTAAATATAATAGTATAAAATTAAATGTATACTATCAAAATAGTATAAAATTAAATGTATACTAACAAAATAGTATGAAATTAATTATAATAGTACAAAGTTCAATCTATACTATTCGCCTAAAATAGTATCAAATTAATTATTTATCATAGTAACATAAAATTAATTACTAAATATAAATTTCATATTAAATATTATGTTATAATATATCGATAGATTATGAATCTATAAGCTTAATTATTGGCCAACTTATATTTAAAATTATAATGAAATTTGACAACAATAAAGAATTTCAATGGAACAAATTTATATATTATATATGCAATAAAATTAACTCACCACCATACTAGACGAAAATATAAGTAGAGCTAATTTTACACCATAAAGTCCAAAATTTTCAATATAAAAAATTTTCATATTATATATGCAATAAATTTAGCTCACCACAATACTAGTCGCAAATATCAATAGCGCTAATTTTGTACGATAAAATCTAAAAAATTTCAATACAAAAAATTTTCGTATAATATATGCAATAAAATTAGCACACCACTACTAGTCTAAAATATCAATAGAAGTGATTTTGTACGATAAAAACTAAAAATTTTCAATAGAACAAATTTTCATGTTATATATGCAATAAAATTAGCTCACCATTATACTAGTCGAAAATATCAATAGAAGTAATTTTGTACGATAAAATCTAAAAATTTTCAATAGAACAAATTTTCATGTTATATATGCAATAAAATTAGCTCACCATTATACTAGTCGAAAATATCAATAGAGCTAATTTTGCACAAGAAATTTTCAATTTTAATTCAAAAGAATGGTATTTCTTATTAAACGTGTCATCAGAATTAGTTGGTTGTACGCTTCTTACATTATTTTGTTAATCTTAATGTTATTTTATGCGATAGTCTGTGTACGTACCTGCCCTTCCGGAACGACACGGCTAGAGATATGTTGTAGTTGCGTTCACAAGATAGGTGCAACGCTTGTATATGGTCTTTCTGAATTTCATTAACCTTGATATTGTACCGCCTGCATTCCTTTACAGTTTTCAACTTATTTATACATACTGCGATTTACTGCTGTGATTTTTTCAATCTTTCATATAATTTCCAATTTTTATCTTGGAAAATTGTATTTTTTGGAAAAATGCCTTTGGAATTATTTTAGTATATATTTATGACAATATTTTCAAGAACACATTGTTATTTCATACGACTGACTGTATACCAACCTACGTTTCCGGATAGACACGTCTGGAGTGGTCGTGTGTTGCGTTCGGTAGATTGGAGCGATCATACTGTATTTACGTCGTTAATTCCCCTACCCCTGATTACGTACCGTATGCATTTTCCCAGCCTTCCATTTATTTATGCATGCGGTAATTCACTGTTATAATATATACTACTATTCTCAAACTTCCAAATTTTTTAAATTATAAAAATGTATGTCTTAAGAAATGTGCCCTTGCAATTAGTTCAGTGTATGTTCATGGCAATATTTTGTTACATTCATTGATATTCTATATGAGAGTCTCTATACGTACCAACGGATCCAAAGGACTGGAGTGGTCTTGTAATTGTGTTCGGGAGATCGGAGCGGAACCACCGTATGGATTTTGTTAATTTCATTAACATTAATATTGTACAAATGCATTTTTCCGAGCTGTCCATTAATGTATTCGTACTGTAATATATTGCTATGAAATTTCCGATTTTTTCAAAATTTTCTCGTTTAGGATTAAAAGATTGTATTTCTTTGTAGGAGTGTCTTTGTAATTGGTTCAGTGTACGGTTATGTCGATATTTTGTTTAACCTATTGTTATTTTATATGATTCTCTGTGCACGTCCCTTCGCTTTTGGAGCGACACGGCTGGAGTAGACTTGTAGTAGCATACGCAGATCGGTGCGCCATACTGGATGGTTTTCGCTACTTTCTTCGACCATCACTTTGAGCCATATACATTGTTTCCCGAATTGTTTCCATTTAATTATATATTCTGTAATTTAATGTTACAATATTTTCAATTCTTTTTCAAATTTTCAATTTTTATTTTAAAATTGTTTATTCCTCAGTAGATGTGCTTTGGGAACTTGCTGAGATTACGTCTATGACATTATTTTGTTGTAGTTATTTTTATTTCATATAATTTCCTGTAGGCGCACTTTCGCTTCCGGATCTACACAGAAGAGTGTCCTTGTAGTTTCGAACGGCAGAACGGAACGGAAATCTGGTCGAGCTTCGTTAACTTCATCAACCATGATTACGTACCCTATGCATTTTTTTCTAGTGTTCCATGTACATATAATTACGGTTTTTTAATCTTATTATATTTTCGATCTTCTTCGAAAATTTAAATTTAAGTTTAAAAGATTATATCTCATTGTAAAAGTGTCCTTGGAATTACTTGAGTGTATGTTTATGATATTATTTTGTTAAACTTATTTTTATTTCACGTTTCTGTATTTTGTATTATTGCCTGCAATCGATTCTACGGTGCAAGACGGGCAATACTTGGAGTTGCGTAGGTCAGAACGGAGCGGCGCTACAGGATTGTCTTTGTTCATTTCTTTAACCACAATATTTTACCGTATGCATTCCTTCGCGTTTTTCTATTTATTTCTACATGATGTAGTTTACTATTGTGATATATTCCATGCTTTCCAAAGCTTTCAATTTCAATTACAAGAAATTGTATTTCCTAGTATAAGTTTCTTGTGAATTATGTCAGTTTTGGTTTATGACAATATCATGTTATATTTATTGTTATTTTATGTGTTTGTCAGTATACGTACCTACGCTTCCGGAGCGACACTACTGGTGAGGTCTTGTAGTTGCGTACGACAGATCGAAGAGGCACTGCTGTATGATCTTCGTTAATTTGTTTAACCTTGATAATGCACCGTAAGCATTTTTCCCCAGTCATCCATTAATTTACACATATTGTAATTTACTGTAACGATACTATCGATTTTTCTCCAAATTTGAAATTTTTAGTTTTAAAAATTATATCCTTTAGGAAAAGTACCTTCCAATTAGTAGAGTGTACGTTTCCGGCATTGCATTGTTGAATTTTTTGTCATTTTATAGGACTGCCTCTATACGTACCTACGCTTCCGGAGCGACTTGGCTGGATTGGTGTTGTTGTAACGATCATTTGATGGAGCGACACTGCTGAATGGTCCTTTTTAATTTCTTTAACCTTAATATTATTGCGTTTGCATTCTTTCCTAGTCTTCTATCTTTTTCTACATACCGCAACATACTATTGTGATATTTTCGACATTTTCGTAATTTCCAATTCTTAACTTCAAGCATTTTATTCCTTAGGATAAAGTATCATTGGAATTAGTTGAGTGTACGTGTATCGCGATATATTGCTACATTTTTTGTTGTTATGTATGATTTTCTCTGTATGTTCCTACGCTTCCCGATCGATAAGGGTGCGGTCGTCTTGCAGCTGCGATCGGTAGATCGGAGCGATATTACTGGATGATGTTCGATTATTCCACCAACCTTGGTATTGTACAGTGTGCACGCTTCCGCAGTTTTCCATTAAATTATACGGACTGCAGTTTACGGTTTAGATAATTGCGATTTCCTTCAATATTTTCAATTTTTAATCCGAAAAATTGTTTTTCTTTGAAAAATTATGCTCGGAAACTGTTGAATGTACGGTTATGATATTATGCTATAAAACTCATTTTTATTTTATATGTTTGTCTGTATACATAGCTATGCCGCAGGAGCGAGACGGCTGGGGTGGCCTTGTAGTTCCGTACGACGATGGAAGCGACACTACTGGATGGTGTTCGTTATTTTCCACAACCTTGATTGTGTACCGTGTGCGTTCTTTGCCAGTCTTTCACTTGTATATACGTACTGTGTTATATTGGTATGATATTTTCGATTTTTTTTTCATAATCTCTAATCATTAATTTCAAAAATTGTAGATCTTAGTAAACGTGACTTAGGAATTAGTTGAATGTACGGTTATGACAATATTTTGTTATGTTCCTGGTTATTTTATAGTATTGTCTCTTTCTGTACCTACGCTTCTAGAGCGACGCGACCGCGAGGTTTTGCCGTTGTGTACGACAGATCGGAGCCTCTCTAGCGGATGGTCTTCGTTAATTTGATTAAACTTGAATATGTAGCGTAGGTCATTTTTTCCCAGTGCGCCATTTATTTATACATACTCTAGTTTACTGATATGATGTTTTGGATTTTTTTTTAAATTTCCAATTCTTAGGTTAAAAAATTGAACTGCACTGGAAAATTGCTTTCGCATTAGTAGAGTCTACGTTCATGACCATATTTTGTCAAATTCTTTATTACCTTATATGATTGTCTTTAAGCGCACCTACGATCGCGGTCCGACACGGCTGGAATGGACTTGCAGTTGCGGACGGCCGATCGAAGCAGCATACTGGATGGACTTCGATAACTACTTTAACCATGATACTGTGCCCTGTGCATTTTTGTCAGTCATACATATATCTATGCATATTGTAATTGTCTATTATGATATTTTCAACTTTCCAAATTTGCAATTTTTTATTTAATAAACTAGTATCGGCAGTTAAAGTGCCTTTGAAATTAGTTCAGTTTTCATTTATGACAATTTATTGTATGAAATGTTGATATATTATATGATTATTTGTATACGAAACAACGCTTCCGGATCGACACGCCTGGAGTTGTCTTGCATTTGCACTTCGTAGATCTGAGTACCACTACTGTATGATATTCGTTAAATTCTTTAGCCTTGATTTAGTACCTATGCATTTTTCTCCCAGTTTTCTATTTATATATACATACTGTAATATTCTATTATGATATTTTCTGTTTCAATCAAAATTTTCATTTTTTAGTTTCAAAAATTGTAATTCTAGCAAATGTGTTCCTGAAATTATTTGTGTGTATGTTTATGACACTATTTTGTTAAACATATTGTTATTTCATATGATTGTCTTTGCAGGGACGTACGCTTCCGAAGCGACACGGATGTATAGTCTTTGGTAATTTCTTTTACCACGTATTGTACTGTATGCATTTTTCCACCATGTTTTCTATTTATTTATACATACTGTAATTTACTGTTATTATATTTTCAATTTTATTTCAAAATTTCCGATTTTAATTCTAATCATTGTATTTCTTGGTAAAAGTGCCTTTGGAATGAATTGAGTTTACATTTATGACAATATTTTGATAAGCTTATTGTTACATTACACGACAACCTGTATTCGCACCCACGCTGCCTGAGCGAGGCGACCTGATTTGGCTTGCAGTTGCGTATGACAGATCGGTGACAACTACTGTATAGTTTTCGTTAATTTCTTTAACCTTGATCTTGTACTGCATGCATTCGGTCGCAGTTTTGTGTTTACTTATGCAAACTTTAATTTACAGTAATGATATTTTCGATATTTTTCTAAATTTCTAAATTTGTATTTATTAGAAAGATTGTCCCTCTAATTAGTTGATTGCATGTTTATGACAATACTTCTCTAAATTTGTTGTCATTTTATATGATTGTCTGTATACGTACCCAGGCTGCCGGAGCGACACGAGCGGAGTGGTCCTGTAGGTGCGCACGAAAGATCGGAGCGACACTATGGTATGGCCTTCGCTAATTTCATTAACCTTAATTTTGCACCATATGTATTCGATCGGAGCTCTCTATTTATTTATATAGTATGTAATTTACTGCTACGACATTATCGATATGTTTCAACATTTTCAATTCTTGGTATAAAAAATTTTATTTCTTAGGAAATGTGTCTGTGGAATTAGTTGAGTGTACGTTTATGACAATATTTTGATGAATTCTTGGTTATTTTGCATGACTGACAGCACACGTACTAACGCTCCTGGAGCGCCACACCTGGCGATGTCCTGTAATTGCGTTCGGTATATCGGAACGACAATACTGCATGATCTTCGATATTTCCACAACACGTGATATTCTACCGTATGCATTGTATCGCAGTTTCCCACTTATTTATATGTTCTGTAGTTTACTGTTATGATAATTGTCTTTTTTCAAAACTTTCAATTTTTATACTAAAAAATTGTATTTCTTCGGGGAAGTGTCTTAGGAATTAGTTCAGTGTACATTTACTGCGATAAAATGCTAAACTTATTTTTGCTTTATGTGATTGTCTGTATACGTACCTACGCGTCCAGAAAGTCACGACTGGAGTGGTCTTGTATTTGCGCTCGCTATACCGGAGCGAAGCTGGTGTATGGTCTTTGTAAATTTCATTAACCTCAATATCGTACCGTAAGTATTCTTTCGCAGTTTTCTATTAGTTCCTATATTCCGTAACTTACTGTTACGGTATACTCCATTCGCTTCAAAATTATCAAGTTTCTATTACGAAAATTGTATCTCTTGCGGAACGTGACTTTGTATTAGGTGAGATTACGTTTATGACATTATTTTGGTTAACTTATTGTAAGTCTATATTAATTTCTTTAACCTTGATTTTAACCCGCAACCATTTCTCCCCATGTTTTCCATTTATTTATACTTTCTCCTATTCACTGTTACATTTTCGATATTCTTTCAAAATTTTCAATTTTTAATTTAAAAAGTTGTACTTCTCAGTATCGTTTCCTTCTGAATTGGTTGAGTTACCGCTTATGTCAATACATTGCTAAGCATGTTATTACCTTATATGCTTGTCTGTATACGTACCTAAGCTTCCGTATCGACACGATTGGAATGGTCTTGCAGTTGCGTGCGGCAGATCGGAGAGGCATACTGAATGCCCGTTGTTGATTTCCTAAACCATAATATTGTACCATATGCATTCTATCTAATTTTCTATTTATCTACAAATGGTGTTATTTACTGTTATGATGATTTCGATTTTTTTCAAAATTTTCAATTTTTACACTCAAAAATCGTATTTCCTTGTAAAAGTGTCTTTGGAATTATTTGTTTGTACGTTTACGACAATATGATATTAACTTCTTTGTTATTCTATATGATAGACTGTATACGTGCCTACGGATGCGGAGCGACACGGCTGGAGTGGTCTTGCTGTTACATACGGCAGATCGGTACGGCGTACTTGATGATATACGATAATTCCTTCAACCATAATATTGTTCCGTATACATTTCTTCCAGTTGTCCATTTCTTTGCACATAATGTAATTTACAGGTACGATAAATCCTATTTTATTCATAATTTTCAATTCGTTGTTTAAATGATTGCATTTCTCAGTAAAAGTGTCTCTGGAATTAGTTGAATGCACGCTCATGACCTTATACTGTAAACTAATTGCTATCTTATATGATTACCTGTATGCGCACCAACGATTCCGGCGTGACACGGCTGGAGTGCTCTTGCATTTGCGTTCGCCAGAACGGAAGGACACTACTGCATGATCTTCGTTAACTTCTCTAACCGTGATATTGTACCGTATGCGTTTTCTCCCAGTCCTCCACTTATTTATTCATACTGCAGTTTTCTGATGTGGTATTTCAGATTTTTTTTTAAATTTGTAAGTTTTGGTTTAAAAATTGTATTTCTTAATAAATGTGTCTTTGAAAGTAGTTAAGTGTACGTTTATGTCTTTATATTCTTGTTCTGATTGCTATTTTATGTGATTGTCAGTATACGCACCGACGCTGGTTGAGCGACACGACCAGCGTGGGCTTGCAGCTGCGTACTGCACATCGAGGTGGGTCTACTGGATGGTCTTCGTTAACTTCTTCAACCATAAGACTGTACCGTATGCATCTATTCGCCGTTTTCTATTTATTTATAAACACTGAAAATTACTATTAGGGTATTTCCGACTTTTTTCAAAATTTTTAATCATTAGGTTAAAAAATTGTATTCCACAGAAGAAGTGTGTTTGGAGTTAAATGAGTTTACGCTTATGACATTATTTTGTTAATCTAACTGCTATTTTACATGATTGTCTTAATGCGAACCTACGCTTTCGGAGAGACATGACTGGCGCCGCCTTGTAGTTACGTATGGCATATCGGAGTGTTATATTGGATGGTTACGATAATTCCTTTGACTTTGATCTTGTACCGTATGCATTTCTTCCAGTTTTCCAATTATTTATATGTACTGTAATATGCTGCCATGATATGTTCCATTTTTTTTTCAAAATATTCGATATTAATTTTAAAAAATTTGATTTCTTAGCAAACGAGTGTTTGGAATTAGTTGAGTGTTTAAGTATAAGATGATACTTTGTTAAACTTATTTTTATTTTATACGATTGTTTGTACACATTCCCCCACTGCCGGAACGACACGACTGAAGTGGTCTTGCTGTTGCGTTCGGTAGTTCGGGGGGACAATATTGTATGTTCTTCGTTAATTCCTTTAACTATGATATTCTTTCGCAGTTTTCAATTTATTTCTACATACTGTAATCTACTGTTATGACATATTCGATTTTCTTAAAACATTCCAATTTTTAATGTCAAAGAATGTATTTTTTACGTAACATGTCTTGAAATTAATTGAGTGTACGGCAATGACACTATCTTGTTAAACTTAGTGTTATTATATGCCTTTGTCGGTATATGTACCTGTTCCTCCAGAGCGATCCGGCTGTTGTGCTCTTGTAGTTGCGTATGGTAGATTGGAGGGAGACTACTGTATAGTCTTCGTTAATTTCTTTAACCTTGATTTTGTACCGCATGCATTCTCTCTCAGATTTCTATTTTTTTATACACGCTGCAATCTACTGTTATGATATTTTCGATTTCTTTCGAAATTTACAATTTCTATTTTAAAAAACTGTATCTATGATAAATAGTTGTATTTATGACAATATTACATTAAATTCTTTCTCATTTTATATGATTGATTGTAAACGTACCTACACGTCCAGATCGACACGGCTGGAGAGCCCCTGCAGTTGCGGACGACAGATCGGAGCGGCAACTGCAGGATGGTCTCCGTTAATTTCTTTAATTTCTTAATTAGGTGAGTGCTTCCTTAGGGCATTATTTTGTTAAACTTACTGTTATATTATACGATTTTCTGTATACATATGTTCGCTTCCGTCGCGACACGACTAGAGTAGTCTTGTAAGTGCGTTCAGTAGATCGGAGCGACTGTGGTGTATCGTCTTCGTAAATATCATTGACCATAATGTTGTACTGTATGCATTCATTCGCAGTTTCCTATTTATTTTTACATACTGTAATTGACTGTCATGGTATTATCGATTTTTTTTCATAAGTGTATATTTTTGATTTTGAAAATTGTATTCCTTAATAATAGTGTCTTTTGAGTTAGTTGTGTTTACGTTTATGACAATATTACGTTACGCTTGGTGTTTAGGTTCATGGCAATATCATGTTAAATTCTTTGTTATTTTATATGACTGTCTGCATACGTACGACCGCTGCGGGGGGACACAATTGGTGATATCTTCTTGTGTACGAAAGATTGGAGCGACACTACTGGATGTCCTTCCTTATTTTGATTATCCTTGATTTTGAACAACATGCATTGTTTCACAGTCTGCGGTTTGTTTAAAAATTATATAATTTACTGTTATGATATTTTTGATCTTTTTCTTATTTTTCAATTTTACATTCAAATATTTCATTTCTTAGTAGAAGTGTACTTGGAATTAGTTCAGTCTACGTTTATGACCTCACCTCGTAATGTTTTTTGTTGCATTATGTGATTGATAATATACGTACCTACGCTTCCAGAGCGACACGGATGGAGTCTTCATACAGTTGCGTTCGGTATATCGGAGCGACACTACTGAATGCTCTTCTTTAATTTCGGTAATTTAGATATTGTACCGTATGCATATTTCCCATACGGCAAATTATTTATACATACTGTAATTTACTGTTAAGATATTTTCGATTTCTTTCAAAATTTTCAAGTCGTAGTTCTAGAGATTGCATTTCTTACTAAATGTGCCTTTACAATCGGTTGACTGTACTGATGAGACATTATCTTTTTAAACTTATGGATATTTTATACAATTGTCAGCATAAGTACCTATACTTATGGAACCACACGGCAGGAATTATCTTGTAGTTGCTGTCTCTAGAACGCCGCGGCACTACTGCATGTTCTTCGATAATTTCTGTAACCTTGATGTTGTACCGTATGCACTCTTTTGCAGCTTTCCGGTAATTTATACATACTGTATTTTATTATTACGTTATATTCGATTTTTTTGAAGGTTTTATATTTTTTGGTAGACGAATTGTATTTCTTAGTGAAAGTGTCTTTGGAGTTAGTTGCGTGTACGTTTGTGACACGATTTTGATAGACGCATTGTTATTTTATATGATTGTCTGTATACATACCTACAGTTCCGGGGCGACAACCTGGAGCGGGCAAGTAGTTTCGTACGGTTGATCGGAGCAACACTACTTTATTATCTTCGTTAATTTCTCCTACCTTGATAATGTATCTTCTGCGTTTCATCCCAGTCGTCCATATATTTATAGATACTGTAATTTTACACGTTGATCCCGGCCTGACTCACCGGTGGCCCATCCTTGTCTGTTCCCTGCTGCGGCATGAACCGCCGGTGGCCCATACTAAATTGTTCCGTGGGGCGGCATGCATCGTCGATGGGCCACGCTTGTTAGTCAATAAATGCGTAGTACAAAGAGTTATTTCTTAATTTAGCATTATACATTTACATTTCATCCTTACAATCAAATATTTGACACAAAATACGTAACGTACAATTCAATTGATTCATTAAATATAATAAGATGTAACGACTTATGTTACCGATGCAATTTTTTACAACATTTTAAACAAAGTGCCGGCTTATCCGGACAACTGCTACAAAAGGTCATTACTTTTCTTGTTTCCTTTGTGGCGTACTATGTACCCTTTAAGTTTTTTAAGCGTATGCAACAATCTTTACATCTCTTCCTCATCGTCCTCGCGGGTCCTTGGAGTGAACTTAAAAAATGTTTTATCCGACTACTTCCTATTTGCTCGACACTAGAGGGATTCTCAACACACTTCAATAGATAATCAATAATTTTCTCTCTAAATTATAGATTTGGTAACGCTGGGTTCCCCACTGTTGTGGATGTACCATGCATTTACTAAAGAGGTCCCGGATATTAGCTCCATAATAACTTTTCTATACCATTCTACCGTTTTCCGTTAACATTTATAATAGGATTACATTTCATCTGATATATCAGCTATCTTCTTCGCACTATTGTGACAAAAAACGGTGTCTGGTTTTAATTTATCATCTTTGCCACGAATAATGGCGCAATTGTGAGATCTCGAAGTGGTTAACGCACAGATTCTATTTCGTCGTCCCTTTCGCTTGATTCCAGATACAGATTCATCAGACGAATTTCTGAATTCCATATCCTTTGTATCAAATATTTTGATGGGCAAAAATGACAAATGAAAAATGATATCCGCCTTTTTAGAAGGAAGGAAACATCATACTCCCTTTATACCTACTGGAAGAAATGTGTACTCGGGAACCTTTCAGAACTGTACTGACCTCGCGCCTCATAAAAACTTCGCACAACGCACAATACTCACAACGCACACTAACTAACGTCTTCATCACTTGCCGTCAACTATATACTCTCCGTAAACCACGTGTTGCTGTCTATACTCTCAATGATCACGCCCACTTACTAGGTCACACATTATATAAGAAATGTCAGCTGGGCAGAATTCGTTCCCTCAGAAATCACTGATTTCCCTCATTACGTGTGGGCGGTCCTAAATGTCAAATTGGGCCGCCGAATGCCCAGAGGCTGGTGGGCACCCCTAGGCCCGCGGTCGGCCAATGGAAAGGGAATTTTTCTGGAAAATCGCACAATGGTGCACGGCAACATAGCTCGGCAATATACCTTTCTTTGGCGATCCTGGAGAAAAAACACTACTCCGCAGCCCCAGAGACCCTTTGCATGTTACAAGTTGCCAGGGCGCCTGGAAATCGTTAGTCGGGGATTCGACGAAATTGCCGCTCGCACTCAACATAATTTACGCATAAAACTTACACTACGTCCTTGAACTATTTTCGTCGTGTGCGACAATCTGTCGCAGTATTTGTAGGGAGCTATTGCGTTTGAAAGTGTCCTATTACTTCTGTACTATACTTCTCATGGTCCGAAACAAGAGAAGCTAAACCCCTAATTGACCGAACTTGGGCTCTGTCACGGAGAACTTGGCTAACAATGGGCCACGGGGAGGGCCACGTGCTCTACACTCGAGGACGTTCCCCAGCGCGGAGTCATAAATATCGAGTGGCCACACAATCGGAGAGTGCTCCGGACACCGCGCTTGGGTGATATGTAATTTATATATATTACGTGCCTGATGTATCGGCGCTTCACCTTGCTGGAGAGGTATCACTCCACCACCCCCTCGCATGTGAGGACTTATCCTCCCTCAAGATGTACAATGCGAAGATCAAGGGAACGCCGTGATCCCCAAATTCCTATAAGGAAAGATTTCCATGTTTGGCCATCTCCACGGGATTTCAAAACGCATCATGGAAAAACGTGGAGAAAGAAAAAAAATTCCATTAAAACGGTAAAAAGGAGTCATCGAAACGTCGAAGAGTGCAAATAAATCTTCGAAACGCCGATGAGTCAAAGTGGAAGTTTGCTTCCTCCTAACGTGCTGGTAGGAATTAGGGCGCAAACATTGAACAGTATAGTTTGGTGCCGCGCCGCACCATGGAGCGGACCACTTGTTGAAGCGCCGCCGCAAGGAACAGACACCGAATATCCACGTATGCGTCAACGTGTTAAGATTGAATCCGTGAATTATGTCGTCTACTACCAAACTGTTCAGTGGATTTACTCAGGGCATACTCGGTTTGTCTCTCGGAATCACAGCATGTGCAAAGCTACCAACGTAGCCTTTCGACTCTCATAGAGGGTGGTTACGTTCTCGAAAGTTTCGACACTTGATCTTCTAATTCATACATGGAACTGAGGGGCTCGTCACTAAAATGTATACTGGCTTGCTTCTCTGAACAAAAATTTATACCCTCGATACAGCGAGTTAGGTTCACGGAAGGTAAGATACTCGGTAAGGAGTATAACTTTATAACGCTAGGAAATGTTCTCCGGTGGCTAGTCTCCTTATCCCAAATCTATTGCCAATACCGTTCAGCGAATTTACACCCGGAGTACCAAGTTTGCCTCTCGGAATCTCAGGATACGTGAAGCTATTAACTTCGCTGTTCGAATCCCAAAGAAGGTGGTAACACTCTTGCGTGATGTGACTACCGATTCTGCTAGTCAGAAATGAAACTACAGTCTCCGTCTGCTAAAGTGTCTAATAATTTGTTTCCGTGAGCACTATGCAAGACACTCGCTACAAGGGGTTATGGGCTCGGAAGATAACGTACCAATAAAAAGTATGACTTTATGGCACTTGGAAATGTTCCCCGGTTGCTTGCCCGTCTACTTTGGTATTCAAACCGTGAACTAAGGTGTCCATTGCCAGCAATTTTCACCATATTCTCTTCCACAATACCTGTTATGATTCTCGGAATCTCTGGGTAGGTGAAGCTAATCACATATCCGTTCGTCTCTCACAGCAGGTGACAACGTTCTCGAAAGGTTTGACACTCGTTTTTCTAATTCAAACCTGAAATTAAGGTTTCCGTGACTCAAATGTATACTAATTTGTTTCTGTTACCACGAAGTCATACTCTCGATGCAGCGGGATACATTCTCGAAAGTTAATGTAGTCTGTAAAAGGAATAACTCTAAATCAATTTGAAATGTCCTTCGACGATTTGACTTCCTATTGTAATGATCTTGCCCAGAATTCTGGTCGCTATTTCCAATGCAGTACAACGGATGTACACCTAGAATGCCTTGTTTGACTATCGGTATCACAGGATAATTGATGGTATTGGCGTAGCTGTGCCACCCTCAAAGAAGGTGGCTACGTTTTCGAATGGTTTGCCCTCGGTATTTCCATATATGCGCGAAAATAATATATCCGTGTGCTAAAGTGTCTGATAATTTGATCATGTGAAAACTGAGGAACACAATCGATTCAGCGGGTTGGGTTTTCGGAATGTAAGGAATTGGGTAAATAGATAGACTACATTCCAATTGGTAATGTTCTCTGACAGTTGGACTCCCTACATTAATATTCATTCCGTGAAGTAAGGTGCCTCCTGCTAATACGTGTCAGTGGATTTAAACCCGGAATACCTTGTTTGACTCTCGGAATCACAGAATAGATGAAGCTATTAACTTAGCCGTTCGCTTCTCACGGACGGTGGCAACGTACTCACGCGGTTTGGCACTCGATCATCTAAAGCATACATGAAATTAATGTGCGGATACTAGAATGAATACTAATTTGATTCTCTGAACGCGAAGTTAGAATTTCGAAGCAACGGGAGAGGATCTCGGAGGATAACGCTATCGGTGATGTGTTTGACTCTATACCAATTGGTACCGTTCTACAACAGGTGGACTCTGAACATTAGTATTCGAACCGTAAACAGAGGTATCTATTGCCAATACATTTCAGCGGACTTACTATCGGAATACCTGGTATGACTCTCGGATTAACAGGATTGGTGGTGCTATTGACTTAGCGGTTCGTCTCTCACACAGTGCGACAACGTTCTGGAACCGTTTGACCGTTGATCTTCTAATTCAAACATGAATTTGAGGTGCCGTCACTAAATTGTATTCTAATGTGTTTCCCTGAACACGAAGTTACACTCTCGATACGGCGGGTCACATTCTCGTGCGGTAATGCTTTCGATAAAGTGTTTGACTTTATAGGAATTGGTTATGACCTCCGGTGGATTGATGCCCTACTTTAGCATTCAAACCGTGACTAAAGGCGTCTATTGCCAATATTTTTCTGCGAATTTACTCCCGCACAATCTGGTTTGGTGCACGGAATCACAGGATAGGTGAAGCTATTGACATAGGCGTTCGACCCACGAAGATGGTGTCTGCGTTCTTGATCGGTTTGCCCTCGATATTCGTATGTATGCATGAAAATGACGCATCCGTCTGCTAAAATATCTAATAATTTGAACACGTGAAAACTATGGAACACTATCGCTGCAGCGGGTTGGATTCTCGGAAGGTAAGAAATTGGGTAAAAAGAATGACTCTATCCAATTGGTAATGTCCTTCCACAGTTGGACTCCCTACATTAATATTCATTCCGCCATGTAAGGTCTCTATTGCTAATACTGATCATTGTATTTAATCCCGGAATACCCTGTTTGATTCTCGGAATTACAGGATAGATGAAGCTATTGACATAGCTGTTCCACCGTCAAAGAGGGCTGTAACGTTTTCGAACAGATTGGCGATCGATATTCTAATTCATACAAAAATTTCAGGTGCCGTCACTCAAATTTATACCAACGTGTTTCTATGAACACGAAGTTATACTCTCAATATGGTGGATTGGATTGTCGGACGGCAAAGGCTTCGGTAAACCCTATGGCTATATATCAACTGGGAACTTTCTCAAATTGTGTACTTTTCTACTTTAATATTCAAACCGTGAATTGCGGTGTCCATTGCCAATACTGTACGGGGCATTTACGTTCGGCATACCTATTTTGACTTGCGTTATCCCAGGATGAGTGAAGCTACTATCATAGCCGATCGAATTCCGTAGAAGATTCTAACGTTCTCGAACATTATGACCCTCGATTTTCTAATCCATAGATGAAATTTATATGGGAGTCGCTAACCCGTGTACGAATACATCCCTCTGAACATTGTGTTATTCCCTCGATACAGCGGGTTAGATTCACCGCAGGTATGGCTTTCGGAAACTGTTTGACTCGCTACAAGTTGCAACCGTTTTCAAATGGATTTTCGCTCTGCTTTAATATTCAAGCCGTGATATAAGGTGTCCAATGCCAATACTCTTTAGCGGATTTTCTCTCGAAATACCGTGTATGACGTTCGGATTAACATGATACGTGTAGCTATTGTCATGGCCGTTCGATCCTCAAAGAAGGTGCTAACGTTCACGAACTGTTCGATACTCGATCTTTATAATTGATGTGTGAAATTAAGGTGCCCGTCCCTATAATGTATACTACTGTTCTTACCCAGACCCGAAGTTATACTTTCGATAGAGTGGGTTAGCTTCTTGGAAGGTAAGGCCTTCGGGAAAAAGGATGTCTTCATATCAATTTGTAACGATCTACATAGGTTTGGCAATGTACTTTAATATTCAATCCACGAATTAAGGTATCTATTGCCAATACTGTACAGCGCATTCACCCCGGGAATACCTGATTAGACTCTCCAAACCACAGGACAGGTGAAGCTACTGACGTAGCCGCCCGAATCTCGAAGTATGTGGCAACTTTCTCGAACGGTTTTACCGTCGACCTTCTAATTCATACATGAAATTAAGGAGCGCGTCACTATCATGTCTACATATTCGTCCCGCAGAACACGGTAATATACTCTCGATACATCGGGTCAGATTCAACGCAGGTAAGGCTTTCGGTAATTGTTTGACTCGATACAAGTTAGTATCGTTCTCAAATGGTTTGGCGCTCTGCTTTAATATTCAAGCTGTGATATACCGGTGTCTAATGCCAATATTGTGCAACGGATTTATTCCAGAATACCTGGTTTGACTCTCCGAATCACTGGATAGTTGAAGCTATTGACTTCGCCGTTCGTCTCTCAGAGAAGGTGGTAAAGTTTTCGAGCTGTTTGACGCTCCATCTCTTAATTCATGTATGAGATGAAGGTGCTCGTAACTAAAATGTATAAATAGTTCGTACATCCGAACATGGTGTGAAACTTTCGATGCAGCTGGTCAGTTTTTGGATGGGTAAGGCATTGTGTAAAGAGTTCAGCCCTACGCGAATAGGTAATTTCCTACAACGGCTTGACGGCCGGCTTTAACATTCACACCGTGAATCGAGGTGTCTACTGCCACTACTGTACAGCACATTTACTCCCGGAATATCCGGATTAAATTTCGGAATCACAGGTTAGGTGAAGCTATTGACCTAGCCGCTCGAACATTAATGAGGTCGGTAACGTTATCGAATGGTTTGCCTATCGATATTCTAATTCATACAAGTGATTAAGGTGCTGTCACTAAATAGTATACTGACGTGTTTCTCTAAACACGAAGTTGTCCTCTCGATACGGCGGGTTAGCATCTCGGACGGTAACGTTTTCTGAAAAATGTTTTACTTTATTGCCACTGGTAACGTTCTAAAACGGGGTAGCGCTGTATTTTAATATTCAAACCGTGGACTAAAGTGTCTATTACTAATACCGCTCAGTGATTTACCACCGGAATACCAGGCTTTACACTCGGAATCACAACTATAGGTGAAGCTATAGACTCAGCCGTTCGAATCTCAAAGAAGGTGGTAACTGTCTGGAGGGGTATTGCCAATAGGCACCTGAATTCACGGTTTGAATAGTAAAGTAGAACGTCATACCGCTTGAAGAACGTTACTAATTGTTCTAGTGTCAATCATTTTCGCAAGGCCTTACCTTCCGAGAATCAAACCCGGTGTATCGAGGGTATAAATACGCGATTATAGATGGAAATTTGTATTCATTTTAGTACGGGCATCACAATCTCATGGAGGAATAATGAGATCGCGAGACAATCCGTTCAAGAACGTTATCGCCCTTTTGAGAATCGCACATACAAATCAGTACCTTCACCGATCCTGATATTCCGATAGTCAAACCAGATACTCAGGGGGGAAATCCTCAGTGCAGTATTACCAATGGACGCCTTAATTCATTATATGAATAATAATAAAGTAGAGCGTCAAAGCTTTGTAGAACGATACCTATTCGTATAGTGTCAAACATATTACCGAAGGCCCTACCTTCCGAGAAAGTAACCCGCTGTATCGAGAGTATAACTTCGTGTTCAGAGAAGCAAATTTATACCCAATTTTGTCAGGGGCACTGTAGTTTCATGAATCAATAAGAAGATCGACGGGGACACTGTTCGACAACGTTACCAACTTCATTGAGGATCGCATAGCTAAGGCAATATCTTCACCTATCCAGTGCTTCCGAGAGTCAAACGAGTCATTACGGGAGAAAATAACCTGAACTAAATAGGCAATAAACACGATAAGTCACGGATTGAGCCTTAATCTAGAAAGACAAACTGTCGGAGATCATTACCAATTGGTATAGAGTCACCCTCTTTACGAAGATCTTACCTTCCCAGAACAAATCCTGCTGTATCGAGAGTATATCTTTATGTTTAGAGAAACACATTAGTTTACATTTTTGCGACTGCACTTTAAATTCCTGCGCGAATTAGAATATCGATTGTCAAACCGTTCTAAAACGTTTCCACCCACTCTGAGAGTCGAGCGGTTAACGCTGCAGCTTCTGCCAATTTGTGAATCCGGAGGTCAAAGCAGCTATTCCTGGAGTAAATTCCCTGATCGGTATTGGCATTACACGCCTTAATTCACGGTTTGAATATTACAGTAAAGCCATAAACTGTTGGAGAATGATTCCAGTTGGTATAAAGTCAAACGTTTCATTGATGACCTTACCGTCCGAAATAATTACCCTCTGTATCGAAAGTAAAACATCGTGATCAGTGGAACAAATTACTATAAATTTTAGCGACGGGCACCTTAATTTCATGAATGAATTCGAAGATCCGGTGTCAAGCCGCTCGAGAATGTGACCACTTTCTATGAGAGTCGAACGGTTTATTCAATAGCATCACATATCTTGTGATTCCGAGATAATCGAGTTAATCCGCGAGTAAATCCTTAATACAGTATTAGAAACAGACACGTTAACTCGCGGCTTAAATAACAAAGTACCTAGTCAATCCGTTGTAGGACGTTCCCTCTTGGTATAGAGTCAAACTTGTTACGGAAGGCCTTACCGTCCAAAAACATGACCCGCTGTCGCCAGTGACTTTCTTGGTGTAATCGGAATCAAATTAGTAGACACTTTAGCAGACGCACAACTTATTCCTATATATAAATAGCAAAATCGAGTGTCAGTCGTTCGAGAACGGTATCACCTGCTTTGAGAGTCAAACGGCTAAGTCAATAGCCTCACCTATCCTGTTTTCCCGAAACTCAAACCAATTATGCCGGGAGTAATGGCCCAGTACAGTATTGCCAATAGACACCTTAATTCACGGTATGAATGTTAAAGCAGATCGGCAAACCGCAGTAGATCGTTACCTATTTATATAGAGTCAAATATTTTACCGAATGCCATACCGTCGCGAAGCTTGCCCGCCGCGTCGAGTGTATAACAACGTGTTCAGAACATCAAATATGTAAACATCTTAGTGGCGGAGTCCTAATTTCATTGTGAATAAGAAGATCGAGGCTCAAACGGTTCGAGAAAGTTATCAGCCTCCTAGGTAATCGAACGGATAATTCAATAGCTTCACCTGTCCTGTGATTCTGAAAGTCAAACCAGTCATTCCGGGAGTTAATCCGCATTACAGTATTGACATCAGGCACCCTATTTCGCGGTATATACAATATAGTGCAGAGTCAAACCGTTCGGGAACGTTACCGAGTTGTATAGATTCAAACACATTACCAAT